>NW_016159982.1:12727-17859 GCF_001687245.7 Rhagoletis zephyria | reverse complement strand
GATGGAGGACATATTTTGCTTGTGTCTTCCAAGTGAAAGAGAAGGTATAAGGAGGCCCAGTGTTGCCAGAATAAATAAAATTGCCCCTTCAACAAGGAAGGGATTTCTGGAAAATCAAGTTTTTGTTTACCCGTATTACTGCGCCTTTATCGGCTCATTTTATTTCAAATTTACTTACAAAAAACCAATGATTTTTTTTAGAGTCCCACACAAGGAAAGAATGCCCAGCCCTGTCATGAAAAATTGTACATTGGGATGCTATTCCGTGCGTAGTCTACAGAAGATTTAAATGGTTCTATGTCATAAATATCATCATCGCCAAATCCAAACGATTTTAAAATAACTTCAGTTCGTAGCATTTGCTGCAAATATAATTTAAATCAGTCAAGCCTATGTTTAGGGGCGGTTAAATATAGTGCGGATTTTTCTGCCTATATCAAGCTTAAAATAGAAAATTTTACTTTACAACTCTAGTTTAGGATATGCTGTTCTTGCTAAGAGTTCACTCGGCGACATCAAAGGGCTATCTCGATGTCCAGAAAACCTTGCAATTTGAAATATGTAAACTAAACAGATTGATACATCAAATCACATCGAAAAAACTTCCGGACTTGGGAGTCCTATACCAATAATTTTTTTTCATAATATTTAATTTAACCGTTCAGAAATGCCAGCAAGCTTACTCTTGAGCACAAAAAAAATATATATTCAATTGACAACTTAAAAACTTTATGTCCTCCATCACAGCGAAACGCCCGCCTAGTTGTGCACCATTTGCGATGCACGACATTACTCTTAGGCGGTATTTACTTTTCGTGCACAACGTTGCCGTCACTATTCAAAAGAATAGTGTTTGCCAAGCCTGCCTGCTTGCCGTACTTCTTTTATTTCATCTCATTCCATTTCCTTCTACTCCATTAGCCGCCAGCTAATCAACAACTTTATCTGTGCAACTGCCATGGAATAGTTTCCTCTTTCCTTATTATCTTGCCTGCTGTTAAGTAGTCTTCACCTCTTGCGCTCCAGTTACCGACACCAGCAACACCATCACCGTCGCCGCCTGCTGCTACTCGGGGCTGTTAGTTGCACATTGTGCTAAGAAAAACGTCACTTCGCTGTATCTAACAGCTACTTTGTAGTAAAGTTGTAACGAAGCGCTAATCTTTGTTGCTCGTATCATTTGGACCAACCATATTCGCCAGCTATGTAGTTTTGGTGTAGATGCTTTTTACTAACTATTCGCTATTTATTTTTTTGTAGCAAAAATTTTCACTATTCTCAAACGAAACTTTTTGTACACTTTGCTTTTATTGCCGATTGCCGCCAAACTTGTTTCTATGCACTCCGTGGCAAGCAACTGAAGGAAGCAGAATTTGGGAAAACTCCAAAGGCTTGTTTGCAGCTGCTGGTTGCATCCAAAGCGACACTCTTCCGTTCGTCACTTTTCCTGCTTTTCCGTTTATATTTTCATACACTGACTGGCCGGCTGACTGCTTGGTGGGTTAGTTGGTGGCAGATTGTTTTGGGTTGGTTGCTGGCTTTCTAGCTGCTTGGACTGCAGGCGTTACAATTTGCTACTGCCGTTGCTCGTTGTTGGTTGTTGTTGCTGCCGAAAAGTGAGAATTACCCTGCAGCAGCGCATTTTGTTTTGTTTTTCAATTTTTCATTATTTCTTCTCCTTTTCTGGTGCTGCTCCTTTGCCGCGCTCTGTAAACAGGAATGTCCACTTTTGTTCACTGGCACTGTTATTGGCATTGTCAGCTTGAATTTTCTCGTGCCCGCTGCTTGACTGCATGTCTACATAGCTTTTCAACAGGGTGACTTATAATTGTGGTGAGTATTGTTGTGCTGTATTGTACGAGTAGTTTTTTTTTTTTTAATTGTGGCCAAGCATCGCATTTACTTGTGACAAATATCTAAATACCTACATATAGTAAGCGCTCGTCTAGAGGGAGTCACGTTGTCAGGAGCCATTTTTTAATTTCTCATAAGCCGTTTCATATCAAAATTTAATTTTCGGTATGAGTAGGTAGGGTTAGGTTGTGGAATATTCCACAATTTCAATGAGGAGGAGATACATACCCATAATNCGAGTAGGTAGGGTTAGGTTAGGGGAGGCGTTGTGGAATATTCCACAATTTCAATGAGGAGGAGATACATACCCATAATGGAGTAGCTTGAAGACATTATTCTAGTTCCACCTCCGCTATCTCGCCCAGACTTTTGAAGTAGCGTGAACTCAAGTGCTTAGGGCTCTTCGTCTGTGGACCTGGATATCGACACCGAAAGTGTTCAATTAACTCTTTCTAATCCTCATCACGGCAGCTTCTGCAGAGAGTACTTGTTGGTATTCGCTCCCCGTTGAAGCATTAGTGACGCCGGTAAGGACTCTTACAGACTTTTACAGGACTCTTTGAGTATGTTGTAGTGACTTTGTCTTCTGGAGCTCTACTACTAAGTAAAAAACTAGCCGCCCTCTCTGCATTCGTTCGGTAGACGAATGAACTGGTTGATCTGCAGGTCCTTCGAGTGGACACCGGCTCTGGTTCCTTATTCCACCTTTGAACCATCAGTATCTCCCTCTGCTACTGGCTGTCGGGAATTCCGTTATTCTCTGATCGGAAACCTAATACGTGGCTTCGTATCGTAGTCCCAAACAGGCGTAATGTAATCAGTGCTGGCTTCCAAGTCAGCTTTCATTCCATTTAGCCAGCTCTTTTTTATTTCAATCAGAATTTCTGTATGCACGAAATTAGTTGTATTCACGTTTTGACTTGCAAATATGCAGCGGTTGCAAATGAAATACCATGTTAAGCCCTTGCTGAGGTGTGCTACTCACTGCCCCCAATATGCCAAGGCATGCGAGTCTTTGCACTCTTCTTATTATTTTCTTGTTATTCCCTTTGTCTAGAGTCCTCCACCATAGCATTGTTGTAATTTGTCTGATGACTATGGTGTTCCTTCCATAGGTGACGTTCGGTGATAATCCTCATTGATTTCCAAAGCCCTTTTGCACGTGCAATATGCTGCTAGAGATTTATTGGCTCTCTCCTCTAAATTCTTTTTCCAATTCAACTTGGAGACCAGAATGATTCCGTGGTGTCAAAGTAGTTTCCCTTAATTTCGGCAGAGAAAAAGTGGGCACTTTTGTTTTGGACATACTGGTCTCATTTTCTGTGCATTAAACTACGTTCATCAGTAAAGCAAAAATATCCGCAACTCTTGAAGTAAATGTAGCTGGTAACATACTCAGCGATTCCATCAAATAAATAAGTAGCAAAATATAACCGACAATAACTAAACTCAGAACAGTACGGAAAGTTCATTCGTTGGAGAAGAACATCACATCGGAAATAAGGTGGAACTGCACCCGCGGATTACGCAATTAGTCAATTATTTAAAGTAGAATCGTCTTCTTGAAATTATAAAATCTGGACATATTCGTTTACTGATAGATCCTTACGAAAATTGCGAACAATACCTATGTCATTTTGGTATGTGAAATAGAAACTTCTGATACACCTGTATCTCCATGGTCCGACCGCGTTGAAATGTTTGTTAGTATACTTATCCAGAAAGTCGTCACTGTCGTGACCCCTCCCCTTCAAAACGAGACCAGTTAGAAGGTCGACCAAGGGCGTGCTGACAAAGGGAGTCTTCATACTGCAAAACAATGTCAGACCTCACACGGCCAATGGCTAAAGCAACTCCCCGACTCGGATGGAACGTTTAGAACCAACCGTAACTTGGTGCATTCAGATTATCGTCTGTTCACTTCCATGAAGAGGTGCACATAGGTGGGAAAAGGTTTTCAACGGACGAGGACATCGAGAAGTGGATGAAGGAGCTCGCGGAAGACTTATTGGAGGTAGGCATAAAAAAATTGACCCCCGGCCTCAGCACACGCATTGGAAAGTATGGCGGATACGTTGAAAAATAACAAATGTAATTTTGTTTCGAATTTTCTTAAGGCCTTCATAAATTGAGTACACTTTTTTGCTGGGCGTGCCTCAGAAATATACAAATAAATGCCCCAATGGATCTTTTATAAGTAATATGAGTATCGTTGCTGTTAACCCAAGAAACACAATTTGAATGTAGCGATACCTTAACTGAACTGAGAAATATACTGATTTACTATGTGCTCATCTGTCAAAGGCCAATATTGGTTAGTGAAATATAATATATTCAACAAAATGTATTTACGAAAACTACTGGAAAAGAAAGCCAGAGCAGAGGCGCCTTACTTGCACATATATATAAGAGCCTCCACTATGCCCAACACTACGCAGTGAAAGTTACCGTTGATTTTTTAGAATTTTTTTCGCCAAAGGTGTTGCGGATTTCTTCCATATACAAATAAATTGAGTTTATTCATTATATGGAAGCCATTGCGACAAAAAAAAAATTCTAAAAAATAAACGGTAATTCGTAGCCACTTCAAATTTGCACATTATCAGACTAAAATTGAAGGGGCTAAAAAACTGTGTACTCAAAAAAACTCTAACACTTCCGAGAAAAAAGTTTAAAATTTATGTGGAAATTTGTTGCACTTTTTTGTAGCTTTCTACAAATTATTAAGCTTGGGTTTGTATCGGGTTTGTCTGAGAATGAACTATATTTTAATTGAAAATTCTTAAAAATTAATAAATAAATATAAGTGACACACAATATCACTTTGAAATGGCGTGCTATAGATATGACCGATACTGTATGTACTTTCTGGCCTGGGAATCAAACTACGAGAAATTTAAAAGTATTAGGGGTATTCCCACCGAGCTTCGTTAGGTGGCTTTTTTTTTGGAAGTTTTAAGTATATTTTGTGTTTGTAAATTTAATATTCACACCGAGCTGTGCTAGCTGGCAGTTTTTTTTAAACAGTTTTACGTATATATATATATATTTTTGCAGTAAATCTAACGAAACCTACGAAACAAAAACAAAATCATATATATAAATAGGCAATCATGTTTCTTTTACACCCCTTTTACGGCTAAACTATACTTCTAAGGTATAAACAGTTATATATCATTAGAAAGGTATTTTGATGCTGATGTGCAGGCAATTTTTAAAATTTCAAATCAGTTTAAAATAGAGCGAAAAAATCAATTCAAAAGTCACACCAATACCAA
>NW_016159982.1:0-10958 GCF_001687245.7 Rhagoletis zephyria | reverse complement strand
TTATTGAGCTTTGTACCACGATTGTTTATTAGGAAAAATTGAAAAAGCAACAAAGTCTATGCGGTACGCTTCTGACTTTGAACATCGAATTCGCAGGTTCGATCCCTGCTGAAGTCTAGAAAAAGAAGTCTGATGAGGAGATGTGGTGATCTCCGAAATAGTGCTATAACTTCTACCGCATAGACTTTGTTGCTTTTTCAATTTTTCCTAATAAACAATCGTGGTACAAAGCTCAATAAAAACATTACAAATAAAATATTAACAAGCCACAATAACATTGACAAATGTTATTTTAGCTCATTCAACTTACATAAACTATCCTTAATTTTATCGGTTGAATTTCAACCGCTGGGCGAACAATAGTATACATAAAAAAGCCAGGAGCAACTCGATCGGTGTGAAGATCTCTTATGTTTAACTCTAATAGTTTTGTCCGGTAGTTGAATACCTCCCCTTTAATTGTTGACACTGTAACCCACGGGGCAGCCTTCTTTATTAGACACTCGAAAGCGGACAAAAGAGAAATTATGCACTATGCGATACGCTGTGTACACACTGCCAGTGAGCTTCAGACCTAGTTTGTCAGCTCAGTATGACTGAAACCAACCGCAGTACTCTGGACGTCTGAAAGCTTTAGGCTTCGCGAGAGTAGCTTCAATTCATCACTTTAAGTTCAGCCTGGATTCAGGATTATAAAAATGATTTAATGATTCGAATGCTGAGGCCTTCTCTGCCTATTTAGTTCAGTATTTGGATGCTAAATCTATTTATGATTATGATTTTTAGTACATCTTCTATGGCGCGAGTTGCAGTGGTTCACTTGCTCTAGTAAAAGTATTTTTTTTTTTTTTGGAAAATTCTATTCACATGAAACAAATCTTGCAGACCCCTTTAGAGGTACACACTTTTTTTTTTAAATGTGGATTATATCTACAGTACTCGTAATACAAGGCCACTGATATATTTAAAGTTTTTCCTTTACGGCCCCAAGGATGGACTTCTATGTACTTGGATTAAGCTCAAGAAAGTTTGAGGAAACCTGAGCTCCAGGCTGTTTATCAGCACAACATAAGTTTACCTTTGCTATCTAATCATTATATTATAATACTTTGCTCTAGTCTACAGCCAAATATAAATTTTTTCTTCCTCAATAAATCATTATACATTTATGAATGCATAAATTTCTCTATAGATATATGCGTGTAACTATGTAAAAGTTTAATTAACAGAATATTTTATTTAATTTTTTTACAGAAAATCTGAGAAAATAAACTATATACCTTGCACACCTGCAGCCAGAGAGATCATCATCACTCGACGAGCGCAAAGTGGCAAAGAAAATAGCCAAAGGCAAGCCATCGCTCATCATCAGTGTCCATCATAGTAGTATGTGCAACAGCAACAACAAAAATAACCACAAATATTAATGCCGACAACAATAACAACAGAACGACAACAGAAAAGCATGCGGCGCCTTTAACAACACCATAACAAGCGACAAGCCAGGCAGCAACCCGCCAACCAATCAACCAACCAACCAACTTACTAGCCAAGTCAGCAACAGTCGCTATTCATAATTGCAGCAGCAGCAGTAGTGGTGACAGCACCAACAGCAACAGCAGCAGCAAAAAAACGACAGCAACTTCTGCGTACTCAATTTCATTACGCTTATTAAGCGTCAACAGCAGCAGCTGCACTTTTCCGACTTTTTTCACTCATTCATTCATTCATTCATTTATTAGTTAATGCTATTTATATATTTTTACGTGACAACACAGACGTTCATACACAAATATACACCCTCTCATTCTCTCACCATCGCCCGCCAGTCACTGTGTCACTACGCCAGTCAGCATTGATGTTGCATGAGTGATTGTGAGTGACGCTTGAAATGACAATAAAGTTGCATGCAACCGCTCCTCTTGTTGGCAATATGTTGCTTGCAGGCGTTTGGTCAATATGCTGGTATTTGTGATGTGATGTGTCAAGCAGAAAATTAAGGTGAAAAAATATTTTAAATATGCACATACCTGCGCACATACATATATGCATACATATGTGAAAATTTGCGAAAGTTGTGTGAANATGTCAAGCAGAAAATTAAGGTGAAAAAATATTTTAAATATGCACATACCTGTGCACATACATATATGCATACATATGTGAAAATTTGCGAAAGTTGTGTGAAATTTAATGCACTGCAGGGAAGCAGAGATTTTTTGTGTAATTTGAGAGGCGTGAGAAAAAAGAAAAGCGCGTGGATACCGAATTTGTGAATTTCATCTATACTAAAAAAGAAAGAAAATCGATTGCGATATCGCGTAAATAGTTATACCTACTATATATGTATATGCATACGGCTGACTACGTCAGGAGCACGAAAATGGATACCGTTTACGGCACAAAAAAGTATTTTCAAAGCCTATCTGGTGCTAGTGATATCTATCGGACGCCAGCATGTCGCGCAGTGGTGAGTAAAATAAATATATATGTATATTTTTTAACAATATTTATAGCACATAATATTAGCCCATACGTTCAACTTACATATGTACATCCTACTAACATAATAAATGTGAAAGTTTGCGAGTGGGTGTGTGAGTATGTTTGTTGCTCTTTCGCGTTAAAACGGCTTGAAATATTGAGGTTATGACTTGACCTAATATACAGAATATTTCTTTAAAAGGGTTACACCGCTAAAAAAGCTAAAATCCATCAATTAATAGGTTAAAAAATAAATTGGAACATTGTGGGTGTCAAACGAAAGGTATTCTAAAACGAAATAATTTTAAAGAGAGTTGCCACCTGTTAAAAATGTTGAAATAAATTTAATTAATAAGTTAAATGAAATATTTTTTATTTGGGTATCAAACGAGGGGGCGTTCACCTGATTTGAAGTTGAAATTAAATTTAAGCAAAGTGTTGATAGAAATATTTTAGATATGAAACAAATCAACGAGACGTCTGAGAAAACTTCATTTTGGAAACAGTTTATAACAGGGTTGCCAACTGTTTGGAAATTCAAGATCAGTTTTATTGACCAGTTTAATGAAATATTTTAATACAGGTGTCAAACGGGAGCGCTTTACGAAAAGTCTATTCCGGAAATATTTTTGATAAAGGCTGCTACCTGGTTCGAAATTCACTATCACTAAGTAAACAAGAAAGAAAAAAATTTTAATGTGGAGAGAGAGTTACCGAAAGGTCTATTTCGGAAATATTTTTGACGAAGGTTGCCACCTTTTGGAAATTCAAAAGCAGTTTAGTTAACAACTTAAATAAAATAATTTCATGTATGTAGGTGCCAAACTGGAGAGGTTTACGAAAAGTCTATTTCGGAAATATTTTTGACGAAGGTTGCCACCTGTTTAAAATCAACTTTATTAAATTAAATGAAATATTTCAATATGAGTGTCAAACGTGAAAGTTTTAAGAAAGCTCTTTTTATTATTTTTATTTTATTTGTAAGCTTTGTTCTCCTAATATTTTTGAAGGGTTGCATCAATTTAAAAGTTCCAATTTTAATGAGAGATTAAGTTAGTTAGTGTGTTTTGAAATTACAGTACATTGAACTGTCATTTCAGGTTTTCAATTATGCAAAAAGAGATGTGAATTTAGCCAAAAAATTGAAATTGCTGCAAAATGTTCCGTTAGAAACATAATTACCTCAATTACAGTAATTAATTTGAAATTTTGTACAGTTTTGCTAATAACATATTTGGTTTTGAAATAATATCTGAAAAATCCTATGCAAGTCGAATCATAGATGTATCGAAAAATATCGATGTCTTCTGCCACTGACTTCCCTAAACCAAATTACTTTGAAAGCGGTTCATAAAAAAATACAAAAAACCGTAATAATGGCACTAAAATTTCCGCAAATATATCAATATTTAAAACAAAAAATTAAATAGTTGTAAATCAAAACTGTGAACTTGAGCTATATCTTTTAAAAAGTTCAAAGTTTAAATACATATTTGTCAATATTGGCCATCTTCATGCAAAAAAATCAGTGCTAAATTTCTAATTTAACTGAACTAAAATACTTCAAGTTATTTCAAATTATCTTTTTTAGCTTTATAATATTTTTTTAGGGTTTTTTATTTTTATAAAAAAACTTAAATTTTATAAAACATGTAACAATATGAACTGAGAAAATATTTACTCTACAAATGTAGCTTTAATAGACAAAAACTTTCGATTATGTTCTTGAATAAAATGTAATTCAAAGATGAAGGAGTAATTCAGAAATAACAGCAGCAAAAAAAAAAAAATAAATTTAGGAAATTTTAAATATTAAAAAAAATAAAAAAAAATAAAAAAATTAAATTTAGTCCTTATTAAAATTAAATATTTCAAAAACATATTTGAAGAGTATTACGACAGAAATTCAAACCTAAAATTTTTTAATCGTTGAAATTAAAAATTGTGGAATAATTTAAATTTTGATTAATTTAAAAAAATTATTATTAAAAGTTAAAAAAAAATATGTATTGTGTGCGAGCAAATTTTACCAAAAAAGCATACATCTCCAAACATCAATTTTTAAATCGTGTAAATTAAAATATGTGGAGGAACTTAAATTTTTATTTGATCCAAGAATTAAAAAAAAAAATTGTTAAAAAATCGGAAATAAGTTAATACTTTCAAAATGCAGAATAGTATTACTACATAAATTAAAATAAAATTTCTAAGCTGCAGCTTTTAAAGAGTTTATAATAAAAATGAGCAATAATTTAAATGTTTACGAAATAGTCTTTTTACTATTTCATATACATATGTATGTATATAAACAAAAACTTGTTTTATTTAAAAATGAGGAATAATCTAACTTTTCATTACATGAAAAAGCCTTTATTATTCCAATTTTTATTGGAAATATTTTTTTTAACTAATTTTTTGGTTTTTATTAAAATGTTTTTCATATTTTTAATAGTTTTTATTAAATTAAAAAGAATTTAGTATAAATAAGTTGTTAAAAAAAATAAAAATTTTCAAATGTTAGAGGAGTATGTATTACCAAAAGGCATAAAAATTAAAAATCTTTTATATTAAAAATCAGAGAAAAATGAAATTTTATATAGATTTAATTAAAAAAAAAAATGAAATAAATAAAAAATTAGCATTTAAAAGAATTGGTCGCATGCAGAAAATATTATATTACTTTAAATATTTGAAAAAATTTGTACGTGCATTTTATACGTATTTTAATTGCTTTAGATGTAAAGGTTTTCTAAAAAAAATCTAAATTTAACAAAAGACGCACAGCCCTTTTCATTTGGAGATGTTGTCGGTGAAACTTTCGAAATTTACCCACGAATTGATTGAAGAGCAGTTACAAAATTCTTAACTTCAACAAAAAAGTGTTATAAGTTATCGATTTAGACCCAAACATTTTCGTTTGAATTAAGTGAATTACTATTATACTCGCAGAGCTAAATGTATACATATGTATATATGTATATATGTACGTAGAATGTTGTGGTAGTCCTTATTAAAAAACCAAGGCTTTTATGATTACCACTACAATGAACCATATTTTCATGTAATAAAATACCCTACAACACTTTATGGCAGTATCTGCATTCATACAAATGTACCCACATACATATATACATATATGCACACCTCCCCACAAGGGTTAAACTATAAACACACATATTTATGTGCGTACGAGTACATAAAATAGGTAATCTTAAATTGGATACACTCTCTGACTGTCCAACTTTCACACCCGAACTTCCTATTCACCGCCTTTATTAGCTGATTTATACACTCGATTGAATGTTTGTGAAATATGCGAAATGGTTAAGTGGTTATCGGAAAAGTGTTAAGATTGACTTTTATTGGTACTTAAGACGCGGCATTCCAGCAGCAGCAGCAGCGGATTATTGCGACTCGTAGCATAGAACTGAGCAGAGTAGAGCAAAGCAAATACTCCAAACTAGGATTTAGTTCAACTGAATGTAATGGCAAGCAAGGCGATAAAGAAGAAAGTGTCTGCCATTTGCTTAGGGTGGGTGGTAATAAAATAAAAATGCGAGTTAGTAAGTGCACTAAGCAGCCGTGAGCTATTAAGCAAATGTGCTATGATTTGCGAGCGAGCAATGAAATAAAAGGAAAAAAAAGTAGGAAAAAAGGAAGATATAAATGCAAGCGCTAGCATGCCCAGAAGTAAATGAAGTGAAGAAGGAGCAAAGATGAAGATGAAAACTTATTTAGAAAGGAGTTAGCACATTATTATAGTTTATGAGTGGATGCAAAAGGCGGAGAAAAATTTAAAAGATATTCAAGTAGCGTAATTTCACAACCGGTTTTACTTACTTAGCGATTTTATGTTGGTTACCAGTTGGGTGGAACAGCTTGGTAGAAATAATATTAAATTTAATAGTTGGATTAAAGCGTCTGCTATATAAAAAAAGGTTATGCGTACATAAATCGCCTATAAGTTTGCTATGGTAAATTTAGCAGAACATCAACTTGCAGCAAATGACTACTTAATGATGGAAAATGTCAAGGTGTTGCTTATGTACTCAAAGTGAATAGCAAATTGTTATAAAAAATTCTATTTGGCGCTGCATATTAATAATAATGAATAGTGTTTGCAAAAAATTGTCACATTAATGAACTTATACAGACTATGAACATACATACTTATGTATGTACAAATCTACGGTAACTTTTAACCACTTGAAACTTGCACATTATTGGACTAAAATTGAAGCGGCTAAAAAACTGTGTACCCAAAAAAATTCTAGCGCTTCCAAGAAAAGAGTTTGAAATTTAGGTGAAAATTTGTTGCACTTTTTTGTAGTTTTCTACAAATTTTTCAACTTGGGTTTATATGGGGTTTGTCTGAGAGTGAACTATATATTAATTGAAAATTCTTAAAAATAAATAAATAAACATAAGTGGCACACAATATCATTTTGAAATGGCGTGCTATAGATATGACCGATACTGTACATTCATATGTGTGTCACGCCCATTTTCCAAAAAATAGTTATAATCATATTTTTTGCTAAACAATTATTCCAAAAAACAATTTGTTTAGTATACTCGCTTCAGTAGTTGCTGCTTTATCGAAGATTTTTTTCGATCAAAATTATGATTATTATGTTTTTTTCGAACAAAAACACCGATTATTTATGATTTTTATTTTTTCACTCAAAGCTAATAATTATTATTGAGTTAAATTTTTTCATTTAAGAATAATGATTTTTCAGAAAAATTTAAAAACTATATTAGCGTTATTGCTGACGTATCCTTTTCAGAGGTAACGCACCCTAATAAAAAGGAATAAGTCTAAAAAATTTCAGGTCAAAATTTCAGTTTATTGCGTCTGTGTGGCCTTTTAAACTGTATGAATAATCATTATTTTTAAGTGGATAAATAAAACCCAATAATAATTATTATCTCAGCGCGAAAAAATAAAACTCATAAATAAAAAAATATAAAAATTATAAAATAATTATTACCTTTGATCGAAAAAATAAAAAAAAAACAATTTCTGAGCAAAAAATAAAAATCACAAAATAATCATTACTTTTGATCGAAAAAATAAAAAAATCAAATAATAACTATTTACGCTGAGCGAAAAAAATTAACTAAATAATAAATATTATGACTAAGCGAAAATATAAGAATCATCAAATACTGATTAAATGCTGATTTAAATTATTTATATCACCGTTATATGGGATGTGGGCGTGGATATTGTACGATTTTGTTTAGAAAATTCACAAAATCGTACAATATCCACACATCTAAATTTTTATTCGAGTTATCGTGTGCACAGATGGACAGATAGACGGTCACGGCTTAAGCGCTTGCCATTATGTGAACAAAGTTATAATATCCTTGTGCACAAGTGCGCTCGGGTATATAATTGTTTGTTCATATACATATCGAGCCCTAATCGTCAAAAAGACTAAGCGACATTTTTTTTTCAAAATTTTATTTTTGATGCAGAAATGCATCTAGATGCTCTAGGAATATTTCTGCATCAAGGAGAAAATTTTGAAAACTTGTCGCTTCCGTTATTTTGGCGCTTAGGGCTCGATATGATAGATTTTTATAAGCGAAAACAAATTTTTAAATTTTTATAAATTTTTTTTTTCTTAAAATTTATCAAGCTCTTTCTAGTTTGTACCCAGTTCCAACGCTCTTTAAGCGCCTATGCAGTATATCCTTGCCTGCGTGTCCACAAAGCTAATCAACACATTGCAAAAATATACAATGAATATTTATAATACAACAAAAAACCACAAACCGAGCAAAAGCAATATGGAAAGAGAAGAAACGAAAAGAAAATTACATAAATGCAATAACAAGCAAACAACAATCAAAAACATAACAACAATATAATCAAGAGACTGCATGCGGGCATAAGCTTGACAAAAAAAAAAAACAAAAACACTTCCAAGACTAAAGACGACAAGCAAACTCACAACTTTGTTTACTTGAAGAGAAAAACATGCTTTGACTTCCCTCCGAAAAAAAGTAAAAACAAAAATGAAGCAAAAAAATGTGAAGATGTAATGGAGATGAAGTTGAAGATGTTTTACATGCGGCAGCGGTGGAAGTAAAATAAGTATCATGCGGGCCGACAAGCGCCAAGAAAATATTGAAAAAGTCAAAAAGCCAACAAATGTCACAGCACACAGCAGCGGCAGCGTCAGCGGGCGCTCCACATCGCCCGCTCCGCCTCTTCCGTTGCCCCATCCGCAACGGCCCACTACTTGGCAGGCATGCTGCGCTGCGCATCTTCAGCGCATTGTTTGCGTTATCTGCATGCAACTTCCGGCAGCGTACGCTATGCCGCAGAGAACACTTCATATACATACATATACATATACATATGTACATATGTATGTATGCATATGCTCTGCTCAGTTAATGTTGCATGTGGCGCCTTTTCAATTTTCATTCAAGGAGCACAAGTAAATCCTTTGTCATTTTATTGTTTCGTTGTTATTGTTGTTGTCATTGTTGTTGCGCATAATTTGCATATGAATACAGTGCAGCGCTTGGATTACTCTATGCGCTACTGTTGCTGTTGTTGTAGTTGCTTGTTATGTGACATTGATGTTGCTGTTGCGGCGCTGTTGCACCAAAAGTTGCACCTCATACATACATTTAACGAGTTGCTGTTGTTGTTGTTGCCGTTCGCATTTCGCTTTTTGATTATTATTATTGTAATCATTTTGTATTGTATGTTGCACTCCTGCCACTTCATAAGTTTGTTGCATCGGAAACCACTTATGTGGCAGACGCTTTGTATCGACTTCCTCTCTAGCCTTTCGTCTTCCCGCTTGGCAGCAGAGCCTTCGTGTGGCATGCATTCTATGCATTATAGTAGGAGTCTACATATACATACATACTCTTCTTGCCACACATACACTGCAACTTAACAGTGACATTTTAACGTTGACAGTGTTGCACTTGCTAGCTGGTTACTTGGCTGCTTGGCTGTTCTTGTTTGCTGCCGAAGCCTTGCACAAACAATCACAGCGAATGCGTCTCACAAAACATTTTGCATGCTTGATTTCTCTAGCAGCAAGGAAGTGATGTGGCAACATCAGTACCTGCTCCTATTCACTTATACAATGTGGCAGAAGATATACATATATACATACATATGTACGTACGTTTGTATGTACATAAGTAAGTAGCATAGCCGGCGCGACATAATGGAAAAAGCATTGTGCGTAGTTGAGCGTCAACGTTAACGAGCATTTGAAAGACTTCAAAGTTTCTGCTATGTTTTTGTTTTTCCTTTGCTGTTACCCCATTGTTTGTTGTTGCTCTTCTGGTGGCATAACACAATGTAGCGCCGATAAGCTAAGTAGGTTTTTAGAAATAAATTGAAAAGCTAAGAAAAGCAAGAAAAAAAAAACGAGGTGCGTAGGGTGCTTGCAATGAATTATATTAAGCAACTGGTTCATGCCCCTTATGTGTTGCATACATTGTATGCTATGTACGTATGTATGTAGGTATGTAGTTGACAACTTTTTGGTGGAAGTATTAAAGAAAGTATGTTTTTTTGCATTTCTAAATGTTGCATTTTGTATATAGGAAAAATGCAAACTGTCCAAGGCCTTTTGTTTAAAATTTATTTTTAAAAATCATTTCCAAATCTGCCCAAAACGCCATTTCGTTACAGAATTTTCAGGAATTTATAACACACTAATGACCTTGACTTGTGACTTGTAAAGGCGATGGGTATCAAGTCGCCTGCGCTTATATTATTTTTCGTAAGACAATTGTCAATTCTGGCAACTATCCTGAAAGCTTTTTACTTTCTAATTGAAAGATCTGTTAACGTTTTTTTTAAATGTTAAAAACTAATAAAATAAATTAAATTATTAAAAAAAAAAATCAAATAAAATGAAAATTAAGCAAAGATATACAAATAAAAATATTTTTAAAAACTAATGCCCGGTTGCATCAACAAATTAAATTTATCAGCCTGTTTATTTTTGTTATTTATGGCCTTATAAAAATTATATTGAACAATTTTATTGAGCTTGAGGCCGTTAAAATTTACAATCACACAATTTCGTTCGGAGAATTTTTCTTTTTAAATCTTAACGCTCTGATAAGTTTAAGATTGATTAGAGAAACTAGCCATAGATGAATATTTTTGTTTTTTTTTTGATAGCAAAACAATCTAGAAATTAAATTCGTAAAAGAAAAAAAAGTAATCGAAAAATAAGGAAGTAGCATGTACTTAAAATTAAAAACAATATATTTTTAAAACGTAAACGAAAACAGCAAAAGAAAATAAAATTAAAAACGGGGGGAAGATTGATTAAAAAAGAAAAAATAAAAAAATGAGAGCCCTTAAATTAAATAAAAAATAACTTATATATATTTTTTTTAATAAAATCTAAAAACTAAAGAAAATTAAACCGAAAGAAGAAACAGTTGCTAAAAATTAAATTAAATTAAGAATG
>NW_016159981.1:64942-73052 GCF_001687245.7 Rhagoletis zephyria | reverse complement strand
CTCAATACATAACCCTATAATATCTCCCGATGATGTTTTAGTTTACCTGACAGCCTTATTTAATTTGTCTCTTAAAGAGGGCGTTTTTCCAACTGTATGGAAGGAATCGTTCATAACCCCCTTACATAAAAGCGGTAGCTGGTCTTCAGTGGAGAACTACCGGGGCATAGCTAAGCTTTCTGCAATTCTTAAATTATTTGAAGCAATTATAACAAATCGGTTGACGCATTCTATCACTTCAAGCATTTCATACAGTCAACATGGATTTTGCAAGGGCAAATCTTAATTGGACTTAGTTTAAAAGGATAGTCAAAGTATGCTTGGGAGTTAAATATACAATATATGGTTTGAAGTACCTTAAAATTCGTGTGGTCGTGTTTCGCATTTTCATCCACACAAAATACTTATTTATTTATGTTCTAAAATACTTATATTTTTATATCGAAGAAAATGCACAAGTTCGAACTTGAGCCTTATTATACTGAAATTAAATTGGCTATAAAAATGCATGCTCAAAACTTTTCTAAAAAATCTGATTCGAAAATTTAAAATTTTGATAGCAAATTTTTTAAATTGGTTGATAAGTTGACCCCTGTTCCACAATAGTTTTTCATTAAAAACGGCCTCAAGCTCAATAAAATTTGTTGAATGTATACAAAATTTCATGAAAATCGGACCTGCCGTTCGCGAAGATTTATCTTTATATCATTAGTATAGATATAGACATAACTAAGTTTAGTGGCAACAGATTTTCGACCCTTTCTGGATCAAAGGGTTTTAGCACTTCGTTTGATAACAAATTCTTTTCAACATTAAGTTCGGAATTTGGATAGGTGACAACTTTTCAAATAAATTGTCCAGTAAACCTTTCTGAAACACTTTAGCTCGAGTTAAAGTCCCACACTGATGGGGTTTGGCTTTCGATAAGCGTTGCCACTAACAGTTTTTTTCGTACCAATTTTCTTCCCAAATCCGACCAAAATCGTTTACAACCTACCAAATAAATTTAAATTANTTTTCGACCCTTTCTGGATCAAAGGGTTTTAGCACTTCGTTTGATAACAAATTCTTTTCAACATTAAGTTCGGAATTTGGATAGGTGACAACTTTTCAAATAAATTGTCCAGTAAACCTTTCTGAAACACTTTAGCTCGAGTTAAAGTCCCACACTGATGGGGTTTGGCTTTCGATAAGCGTTGCCACTAACAGTTTTTTTCGTACCAATTTTCTTCCCAAATCCGACCAAAATCGTTTACAACCTACCAAATAAATTTAAATTACAACAAATAAGAAAGTCTAAGTTCGGGCAGAGCCGAACATTAAATACCCGACGCAAGTATTTAATACATGATTTTCACCTTTCCAAAAATACCTTTACATGGTAAACCGAGTGGTTTCACCCATATTTCTTACAATTTCGATAGTATGTTCAGTTAGACGTAATGAGTAAATTAGCGTCCTTAAATTTAGAAATATTGAAGTTTCAAGCATTTCTGAAATTTACCGTTATACGAAAAGCGGCCTCAATTTTAGTCCGATTTCAATAATTTTAAGCGTTTTGCTTTTATGTCCAAGCACAATAACCATACCGAGTTTGGTACAAATTGGTAGAACGGTTACCGAGATGCCACACCGATTTTCCAAAATTTTATCATAAACGTATTTCTTGCTAAAGAATTGCTACAAGCATCAATTTTGATTAAATTATTAATATTTACTAATTTATCGAAGATTTCGTATTTCTCCAAATTACCGTTATATGGGATGTGGACGTGGTTATTGTCCAATTTTAAAAATTTTCGGCCACTTGGTATGTTGTAGCAAGCCTAACAACTGTGCCAAGTTTGGAAGAAATTGGTGCAGTGGTTACCAAGATTTACACATGTAACCATAAGTGGGCGTGGCGACGCCCATTTTCCAAAAATTTATAATATACTTATTTTTCGTATAAAACTCATTGTAAATATCAATTTTGAGTGAATAATCTTCAGTAGTTACTAAAATATCGCAGTTTTCGTATTTCTGAAAATTACCGTTATATGGGAGGTAGGCGTGGTTATAGTCCGATTTTTCACATTTTCAATACCATCCGTCCTACGCCCGAAAGAAGTGCACTTACAAAGTTTCGTCAAGATATCTCAATTTTTACTCGAGTTATCGTGTGCACAGACGGACAGACGGCCAGACGGACGGACAGACAGTCACCGCTTAACCGATTTATCTTTTCATTCTGATTATGTATGTATACATTTGTCTATATCTCGATTCGTTTTGCCTGCTACAAACAACCATTATGTGAACAAAGTTATAATACCCTTGTGCACAAGTGCGCTCTGATATAAAAAAGCATTCTGAAAGCATACATCTCACTTAAGATTAAATCCCAGCAAACATTTGGAGTCATAAATGAGTCTTTAAGGAGTCCTATTTCGGAGCCATTACGCTCATAACACTATGCGACAGTCAAAATCGGGATGGGATGAAACCAACGGGAAATGTTATATCGGTCAAAAACAAGTTATACTTGGGCCGGCGTTTCGCTGGGTCACGTCTAGGAATCGAGATATATCGATTTGAAGTTGGTAACTATCATATAGGGGAAATTGTTACCTTTGGTGGTTTTTTTTTTGACATAACTCGAGAACCACTAGTCCGATTTTGCTCAAACAAATAAAAAAAAAAATAAAAATTACAATTCCTTTAATCTGTTAATATAACGTTTTTCTATATACTCAACGGTTTTGCCGGTAAAAATAAATGTATGAAGAGAAAAAAATTATTTTTGCCTAAAAATTAAAATTTTTTTTTTTAATTCATAAAAAATCTGAAACGGAAAAAAGGGTCACGTAAAGTCACACAACCTATGAACAAAATGAGACATACATCATGAAAATCAATGTCCCTCAAAATTCACTTCTTGCATCACCATCTCGAATACTTCAGCAAGCAGCTAGCCTCAGAGTCGGATGAACATGGCGAGCGCTTCCATCAAGTGGCAATGCCAATGGAAACGCGATATAAAGGCAAAAGGCTCGATTCGCTGGTGGCTGAAATTTGTTGGTGGTCGCAAAAGACGTACGATCCTGACAATGAAGATGAAGAAAAAGAATATACAATGGGAGTTTCCTCCGAGGGTAAGTCACAAAAATGAAGTTAACTGANAAAATTCACTTCTTGCATCACCATCTCGAATACTTCAGCAAGCAGCTAGCCTCAGAGTCGGATGAACATGGCGAGCGCTTCCATCAAGTGGCAATGCCAATGGAAACGCGATATAAAGGCAAAAGGCTCGATTCGCTGGTGGCTGAAATTTGTTGGTGGTCGCAAAAGACGTACGATCCCGACAATGAAGATGAAGAAGAAGAATATACAATGGGAGTTTCCTCCGAGGGTAAGTCACAAAAATGAAGTTAACTGACTGATTAAAAACAATTGATTTTTTCCAGATGAAGACAGATCCTCATCCGATACAGACTCTGAACAAGTGGGCGAACCACCACGCATGAAAGTAAAGGGCGCAAACAAACGAAAATAAGTTTTGCATTCATCGATTTTTATAACCTATGTATCTATGTAATAACCTAATAATTACCTGTAATAATTTTTAATTTTGCGTGTTAATAATAAATAATATATAATATATATTATCCAAATTCATTGAAACATAAAATCAATATTCTTGTCAAAATGAGATACCTTCACTTAATTGTGAATAAAAGCGAAACGCGTCCATCGATTTTCATGATCTATGTCTCATTTTGCTTAAAGGTTATGTGACTTTGCGTGAAAGTAATACGACTTGCCTTTTTTCCGTTTTGGATTTTTTATGAATTTAAAAAATAAAAAAATTTAATATTTTAGGCAAAAAATATTTTTTTTTTTCATACATTTATTTTTACCGGCAAAACTGTTGATTATATAGAAAAACGTTATATGAACAGATTAAAGCAATTATAATTTTTAATTTTTTTTTTAATTTTTTTAAGCAAAATCGGACTAGTGGTTCTCGAATTAAGTCAAAAAAAAGACCACCAGAGGTGACAATTTCGCCTATATGATAGTTACTAACTTCAAATCGATATATCTCGATTCCTAGACGTGACCCAGCGAAACGCCGGGACACGTATAACTTCTTTTTTACCGATATAACTTTCCCCGGTAGTTTGAACCCTTCCCGATCACTGACCCCTACCATTTGTCTCACAGTGTAATGAGCTCATTTAAGAGTCCGATATGAGGGTGTTTCCCATCCTTCGAAGGTCCGACTTATATGAGCTTAAATTCATACATCAAATGAGCCTCAATATCAGTCTTATTGGACTCTTATTGGCCTCATATACGGCTCATGCTGGACTCTTTTAAAACAATTTTTGGCCTCATATACATACATATGAATAATTTCAGACTCTTTTTGAAGCTCTTATCGGCCTCATAAATTGCTACATTCGGACTCTTATTTTAGGTTGTTCTTTGAGTCTTATTGAACGCACTATATTTACAAAGGCATTCAGCAAAAATTCCTTTCAAATAACATACATACATACTTACGTGCATATATACATTCCAACATGCATTCAATAGCAGCAGCTGCAGCTAAATTTTGTTCATTTTTTTCTAATTATTTTCAATTTCTGTATAAACAAGTTTAGATATAAATTGCAAATCTTTGTTGTTTTTACACAAGGTACTGGCTCATAACTTGGATCATATATGAATCCTAAAAGATTCATATAAGAGTAAACAATTTTTTGTTTTTGAAACTCATATTTCTTAGCTACCTAGGACTCCTTTCGGACTCATATATTCTGAACGCTCAGAATATATTTGAGGGGATGTATCGAATACAAAACATTTACATACATACATACATATTAGGAATGTTAATCCCGGGATCCCGGACTTTTTAAGGTCTCTTTAAGGTACTTGAGAAGAATCCCGGGATTTTCGGAATTTGTAATTTGCACTGATGGCAATACTAGAAACTCCTTTTCTTGACCAGTATTGGCTATATTTCTTTTTTTATTTAATAATTAATATTTTTTTTTATAAATATCTAGCTCATTATACATATAACACCGAGCGATAGCAAATTTTAAACGCAAATATCAATATATTCGCGAAAACATGAGCCAAATATAGTAAAATTGCGTTTATGTATTTCACTCTGACGTCAGTAATTCAAAAATGATTTAAAAAATTCGGCGAAATGTGCTTAGAGAAGAAGTATGGGTATAAAATTAATTAGGAAATCCTGTAGAATTTAAACAGATTCAAGTTTCTAGTGCAGAAGGGCTGGTAAGTATTGAAAATGTCATTTTAAAATTTTATCCTTGAAATTTCGCAATATTTGTTTTTGAAAAAATTATATGTTAAACTCGATAACATCCTCGAATTTCGTTCTTCTAACTTTTTCAGCTTAAAAATTACCTATTTGTCCTTGTGAATCCAAAAAGTTTTAATTTTTTAAATTCTAAAGAAATGTTCTATTGCATTTTTACCCATATTTTTATTCTACATTGCATTGAATTTTTTAATACTTTTTGGAATTAATCATATCTTTGAAATTACAAAGTCCATCAAAATAAATCCTGCGATCAGAGAGAACAAATAAAAACGCCACTTTAAATAAAAAAGTAGGTTTCAAACCCATTTACATATTTATTATTTATTTCATGGTAGGAGAGCTTCTCAAACAATATAGAAGCCATTTTTTCGATTCAAGTTGTTGAAAAGTAATGAATATCTAAATCCGGGAACTAATCCCGGGATACCGGGATTGTGACAACGCCATCCCGAAAATCCCGGGATCGGAAAAAATTAACATCCTTATTACATTTATGTAGTTTGTACATTTTAAAATAAGCAAGAAATAAATAAATGCAGGTACAGGCTTATGCACAGAGATGAAAAACAACGAATTATATATATACATGTTATGTACCAATAAGTTTAATTTCTTAAAAGTAAATTTAAATCAATTAATCACACATGCGAATCTTTAGCAACTGACCACACATAGTGCGGGTCATTTTTGTTCACAAGTTCCTTGCATATTATTATGCTATTGATAAGCTTATTTCTTAGTTTAGTTTTTATCAAAGAAAGCGCTGAAAATTTGCGTTCTGCAGCCGCAGAGCTATGTAGTAATGAAAATATATTAAAAAAAATCGGGAGGTGCATGAAGCAATTTTCATTCATTCCATTTTTAATAGAATAAACTCTTTCCCAAAACGTATCAATATTCAGATCGGTGGAAATATCAAGCTCACTTAGCCTCAGTAAGTTCCTCTACGTGGTTCTTATATCAGGATCGCAAACTATGAGATGGGAAACTTTTACAAAAGAGGTAAAATTGGTAAATCTTTAAAAACCAAATTAGCTGATGTAATTATTTGTAAAAGCTTTATATCTTCGCACTTGAAATCAAATCTTCAACTATTTGGCTCAAAATCTTTATGTAAAACTTTAATATATAGGCTTTAACTACAAGAATTTCAGAACTTCTCATGACAAAAATGTCAGATATTTCGTTCCAACAAAAATGTCAGATATTTTAATATGATTATTTTCATTTTTAAAATCAATATTAATATTATTACTGATCACATATGTTTGAATAAAGTTAAGTTAACTCTTTGTTAAGATTGTTAATTATGGGCAAGATTTGCGATAGAAATAAAAAATAGCATTTGGTTTTGCAACACATTCCTTCTACCAGGTCTGCAGATCGCATACCGTTTACTTCACAAAAGCAGGAAATAAAATAAAGTTTCAAACTATCCCTTTGCTCAACTATTCTTAACACAACGCCTTCTAGCGAAAGCCATCGTGTTTGAGATATGCCCAAGATTTTGTGGGGTTTTACCGAACACTAGTCCTGAAATTCCATCAGTGCGTGTATCCTCTTTGAACTGTGGGAAAAGAAACTATATTTGTTGTGGCAGTGTCTCAATGCTTTTCGGCAATTTTTACAAGCGTAGCTTGAGCAAAGGTAAAGTGAGTGACATGTGTACTTTATATAAAATAAATCGGTTTCTGCACTCAATAATGTTTTCAGCCCGCCTAAGTCTCCAGCCATAACATTGGTCCATCAGTGGCCAAACCAATTAGGTTTCTTATTTTTAATGGCAGGATTGGCAAATGTTCAAAGGGCAAATATTTATATGCAAAATGATGTTTGAAATATATATTTTTATAATTAAGAATTTAAAAACTTAATCAAACTTCTTCTTCTTTATTGGCGCTGTAAACGCCTAAGCGATTTTGGCTGAGTCCAAAGCAGCACGCCAGTCATATCTCTTCTGTGCTAACTGACGCCAGCTGGAAATGCCAGGTGAAGCCAAGTCCTTCTCCACCTGGTCTTTCCAACGCAGAGAAGGCCTTTCCCTTCCTCTGTTACCAGCATCGCGGCCCGCGTTGAATATTTTCAGAGCAGGAGCGTTTCTGTCCATTCGAACGACATGGCCAAGCCAGCGGAGCCGCTGAAACTTAATTCGCTGCACTATGTGTGTATCGTTGTAAAGCTCATACAGCTCATCGTTAAATCGTCTGCGATATTCGCCATCACCAACGCGTAAAGGTCCGTAAATCTTTCGCAGAATCTTTCTCTTGAAAAGTCCAAGAGCCGCCTCATCAGATGCTGTCATTGTCCATGCCTCCGCACCATACACCAGCACAGGCATGATGAGTGACTTATAGAGTGTGATCTTTGTACGACGAGAGACGACTTTACTTCTCCATTGCCTACTCAGCCCAAAGTAGCACTTGTTGGCAAGAGTGATTTCCGTTGGATTTCAAGGCTGACATTATTATTGGTGTTAATGCTGGTTCCCAAATAAACGAAGTCGTCTACTTTTTCAAACTTGTAACTGTCAACAGTGACGTGGGTGCCAAGACGCGTATGCTCTGACTGTTTGTGTGCTGACAGGAGATACTTCGTTTTGTCCTCGTTCACCACCAGACCCATTCGCTTTGCTTCTCTATCCAATCCCGAGAAGGCAGAACAGACGTAGCCCTTGTTTTTACCGATAATATCGATGTCGTCGGCATACGCCAGCAATTGTACGCTCTTGTAAAGTATTGTGCCTGAGCGGTTCAGTTCCGCGGCTCC
>NW_016159981.1:56248-61018 GCF_001687245.7 Rhagoletis zephyria | reverse complement strand
TACCCTGCAGTGAAAAGCCAAACCAGTTAGAAAAAATACTAGTTCATTAACTAGTATGTGCCTACCAGTTCGACAATTTCGAAGAACTTAGGCGATCAGCGACATCTGCCTTTGAATTGCCAAAGCCAAAAATAAAACGCAATTAATTGCTTTTCTTACAAATGTCGGCTGTGGCGTCACGTGAAGACTACTGGTTCTGGTTCTGAAATCGCAGGTTCGGGGCCGCTTGGAGGTGGTTAAGATTTTTAAAGTTAAATAAATGTAAGTAAAAATAATTTATTCAATTTATAAATAAACAACAAATTTAAAAATCTAATTGCATTGCAAAAAAACATTTAGGAAGAAATGTTTGTGCTATAAAAACAAAGAAAGTAAACAAAAATACTTTTTTTATTAAATTTAAATGTTACAATAAACAGCCTAAACAAAAAAATTGATTTATAAAAAATAAAAATAAAATAAAAAATAGAAAATAAAAAATAAAAAATACCACAAATGGCAATAACGCAAAATTTGCTTTTTTTTCACTTTTAAATCGGAAATAATACCAAAATCTGAGTTTTGCAATATTTCCAACATAAGTGGGAAATAAAACCAATTTTGGCTTTTTCCCATTGCTTATTTATACTATTTGTAGCAAAAACAGTTTACTGACAGAAGCAAAAGGAACTTTGTTTATTTCAAAAATACAATTAAACATAAGATGTGATATAATTCATATGAGTACAGTAATATTCACAAGATATTTTTATTTTTCAAATATACAATTAAACAAAAAGGGTGATATAATTCATATGAATAATATAATGTTCACAAAACCTTTTTACTTATGAAAAGTCTAACAAAATATAGGGAAAGTGTCTTTAATAACTGCTCGGCAAATTGGACATAGCGCTTTTGTGTGATTTTTATCTGCACGCTCTTTAATAAGTTGAAAACATTGCTGGAAAACCTTAAAGTGTTTGCATGGAATCATGATGCAATAAACAGGTGAAGTAATAAAGCAGCTTTCTCGCTTTATTTTCTGACATTCGGCTGCCTTATAGTCAAATTTTATATATAGTAAGGTATATATAAATGGCTTTGTAAAAAAGGGGCGTGGCACATCCCATAGGCGTGGAACACATCACACCACAAATGGCGGTAACGCAAAATTTGCTTGATTTCACTTTTAAATGGGAAATAATACCAAAATCTGACGTTGGAAATAAAACCATTTTTTGCTTATTTCCCATTGCTTATTTATACTATTTGTAACAAAAACAGTTTACTGACAGAAGGAAAAGGAACTTTGTTTATTACAAAAATACAATTAAACAAAAAATGTGATATATGAATAAAGTAATATTCACAAAATATTTTTATTTATGAAAAGTCTAACAAAATATAGGGAAAGTGTCTTTAATAACTGCTCGGAAAATTGGACATAGCGCTTTTGTGTGAATTTTATCAGCACGCTCTTTAATATGTTGAAAACATTGCTGGAAACCTTAAAATGTTTGCATGGAATCATGACGCAATAAACAGGTGAAGTAATAAAATAGCTTTCCCACTTTACCCTGACGGAAACCAACTATCTGATCAACTAATTGAAAGAGTACTTTAAAACAAATGCAATGAGTAAATGTTTCGAATTTCGATACTTTTTTTACTCAAAGAAACGATTTGTGTTTTGGAAGTATGAAAAAGCATCAGTGAAGTCCAGAGCGCAAGCGTATTCAAAAGAAACATACTGGCTTTGAAGTTGTGTAACCCAAATTCATTTTAAAGTACAGTGAAACCCGCTTAAGTACCCCCCCCGCTTAAGTACCTAACCGCTTAAGTAACCAACATTTTTGGACACCGTGAATTTTTTAATATAATCTGAAGAAAATCCCTCTCTTAAGTACCTCCCCGCTTATTTACCCAACCCGCCTAAGTACCTCCTTTTTTCGTGCCTCATTTACAATATTACTTATTATTTTCCGGATTTTAAGTTCTCTTTTAAAGTTCCTTAAAATATTTACGTATTTTGAAATTCAGTAGCAGCGCTACACACCTTCGGTAAAAAAAATTCTAAAAAATCAACGGTAACTTTTAGCCACTTGAAANATACCCTGCAGTGAAAAGCCAAACCAGTTAGAAAAAATACTAGTTCATTAACTAGTATGTGCCTACCAGTTCGACAATTTCGAAGAACTTAGGCGATCAGCGACATCTGCCTTTGAATTGCCAAAGCCAAAAATAAAACGCAATTAATTGCTTTTCTTACAAATGTCGGCTGTGGCGTCACGTGAAGACTACTGGTTCTGGTTCTGAAATCGCAGGTTCGGGGCCGCTTGGAGGTGGTTAAGATTTTTAAAGTTAAATAAATGTAAGTAAAAATAATTTATTCAATTTATAAATAAACAACAAATTTAAAAATCTAATTGCATTGCAAAAAAACATTTAGGAAGAAATGTTTGTGCTATAAAAACAAAGAAAGTAAACAAAAATACTTTTTTTATTAAATTTAAATGTTACAATAAACAGCCTAAACAAAAAAATTGATTTATAAAAAATAAAAATAAAATAAAAAATAGAAAATAAAAAATAAAAAATACCACAAATGGCAATAACGCAAAATTTGCTTTTTTTTCACTTTTAAATCGGAAATAATACCAAAATCTGAGTTTTGCAATATTTCCAACATAAGTGGGAAATAAAACCAATTTTGGCTTTTTCCCATTGCTTATTTATACTATTTGTAGCAAAAACAGTTTACTGACAGAAGCAAAAGGAACTTTGTTTATTTCAAAAATACAATTAAACATAAGATGTGATATAATTCATATGAGTACAGTAATATTCACAAGATATTTTTATTTTTCAAATATACAATTAAACAAAAAGGGTGATATAATTCATATGAATAATATAATGTTCACAAAACCTTTTTACTTATGAAAAGTCTAACAAAATATAGGGAAAGTGTCTTTAATAACTGCTCGGCAAATTGGACATAGCGCTTTTGTGTGATTTTTATCTGCACGCTCTTTAATAAGTTGAAAACATTGCTGGAAAACCTTAAAGTGTTTGCATGGAATCATGATGCAATAAACAGGTGAAGTAATAAAGCAGCTTTCTCGCTTTATTTTCTGACATTCGGCTGCCTTATAGTCAAATTTTATATATAGTAAGGTATATATAAATGGCTTTGTAAAAAAGGGGCGTGGCACATCCCATAGGCGTGGAACACATCACACCACAAATGGCGGTAACGCAAAATTTGCTTGATTTCACTTTTAAATGGGAAATAATACCAAAATCTGACGTTGGAAATAAAACCATTTTTTGCTTATTTCCCATTGCTTATTTATACTATTTGTAACAAAAACAGTTTACTGACAGAAGGAAAAGGAACTTTGTTTATTACAAAAATACAATTAAACAAAAAATGTGATATATGAATAAAGTAATATTCACAAAATATTTTTATTTATGAAAAGTCTAACAAAATATAGGGAAAGTGTCTTTAATAACTGCTCGGAAAATTGGACATAGCGCTTTTGTGTGAATTTTATCAGCACGCTCTTTAATATGTTGAAAACATTGCTGGAAACCTTAAAATGTTTGCATGGAATCATGACGCAATAAACAGGTGAAGTAATAAAATAGCTTTCCCACTTTACCCTGACGGAAACCAACTATCTGATCAACTAATTGAAAGAGTACTTTAAAACAAATGCAATGAGTAAATGTTTCGAATTTCGATACTTTTTTTACTCAAAGAAACGATTTGTGTTTTGGAAGTATGAAAAAGCATCAGTGAAGTCCAGAGCGCAAGCGTATTCAAAAGAAACATACTGGCTTTGAAGTTGTGTAACCCAAATTCATTTTAAAGTACAGTGAAACCCGCTTAAGTACCCCCCCCGCTTAAGTACCTAACCGCTTAAGTAACCAACATTTTTGGACACCGTGAATTTTTTAATATAATCTGAAGAAAATCCCTCTCTTAAGTACCTCCCCGCTTATTTACCCAACCCGCCTAAGTACCTCCTTTTTTCGTGCCTCATTTACAATATTACTTATTATTTTCCGGATTTTAAGTTCTCTTTTAAAGTTCCTTAAAATATTTACGTATTTTGAAATTCAGTAGCAGCGCTACACACCTTCGGTAAAAAAAATTCTAAAAAATCAACGGTAACTTTTAGCCACTTGAAACTTGCACATTATTACACTAATATTGAATGGGCTATAAAACTGTATACTCAAAATATACTTCTGAGAAAAAAGTTTGAAGCTATGATGATTTTTTTTTAAGTATTCTACAAAATCTTAAGCTTAGGTTTTTATGGTATTTCTGAGGGATTGAACTGCATTTTAATTGAAAAATCTTAAACTATATATATATATATATACAGTGCCGGACAAAAGTAATGGCACAGAGAATTTTTCGCAATATATGCAAAGTGTTTTATTCTAATTTATTTTCAATATTTTTTAATAAAAATATAGTTCGTACTTCACCAAAAAACATAAAAACAAAATCTCTAAACTTTGTGCAAAACTCAGGAAAATCCAATAAATTTGCATACTAATTTGCCACTTCTTATTCAGATTTTTTAGAGAAATTCTAAGTATGTAGTTTTATAGCCCAACTAATTTTAGTATAACAAAGTGCAAGTTTGAAATATCTAAAAAATTGCGTTGATTTTTGGACATTTTTTTAGTAGAAGGTGTTGCTCATTTTCTCCATACAAAAAATAATTGTCGAACATACTTTGTACGGAAGAACCTGACTGAAAAAAA
>NW_016159981.1:43472-55614 GCF_001687245.7 Rhagoletis zephyria | reverse complement strand
AGTGCCGGACAAAAGTAATGGCACAGAGAATTTTTCGCAATATATGCAAAGTGTTTTATTCTAATTTATTTTCAATATTTTTTAATAAAAATATAGTTCGTACTTCACCAAAAAACATAAAAACAAAATCTCTAAACTTTGTGCAAAACTCAGGAAAATCCAATAAATTTGCATACTAATTTGCCACTTCTTATTCAGATTTTTTAGAGAAATTCTAAGTATGTAGTTTTATAGCCCAACTAATTTTAGTATAACAAAGTGCAAGTTTGAAATATCTAAAAAATTGCGTTGATTTTTGGACATTTTTTTAGTAGAAGGTGTTGCTCATTTTCTCCATACAAAAAATAATTGTCGAACATACTTTGTACGGAAGAACCTGACTGAAAAAAATTGCCAAAAATCAATGCGATTTTTTAGCACCTTCAAGTTGCACTTTGTTATACTAAAATTAGTTGAGCTATAAAACTGCATACTAAGAATTTTTCTAAAAAATCTAAATAGAAAGCTGCAAATAAGTATGCAAATTTATTGAATTTTCCTGAGTTTTGCACAAAATTTAGAGATTTAGTTTTTATGTTTTTTGGTATAGGACGAACTATATATTTATAAAAAATTATCGAAAATAAAGTAGAATAAAAAACTTTTAAGATATTGCGAAAAATTCTCTGTGCCAATACTTTTGTCCGGTACTGTATATATCAACCTAGTCTAGATACCAACCCCGTTGTAGATATCATATAAAAAACATACAATTAGAAGACTGTAGATGTCGCCCGCCAGAAGAAGTTAAATATTGCGCCTAAAAATATGCACTACATACGCTACCCAGCGGACACGGACGACACGCCATTTCTTCCCTGATGGAAACAAGTGATTTTTTTTAAATCAACTACTACAATTAGAAGACTGTAGATGTCGCCCCGCCAGAAGAAGTTAAATATTGCGCCTAAAAATATGCACTACATACACTACACAGCGGACATGGACGACACGCCATTTCTTCCCTGATGGAAACAAGCGATTTTTTTTTTAAATCAACTACTACAATTAGAAGACTGTAGATGTCGCCCCGCCAGAAGAAGTTAAATATTGCGCCTAAAAATATGCACTACATACACTACACAGCGGACATGGACGACACGCCATTTCTTCCCTGATGGAAACAAGCGATTTTTTTTTTAAATCAACTAATCGAAGGACTACTTTAAAACAAATGCAATGAGTAAATGTTTCGAATTTCGATACCTTTCAAAGAAACGATTTGTGTCTTGGAAGTATGAAAAAGCATATGTGAAGAGCAGAAATGTACTGACTTTGAAGTTGTTTAAACGCAATACATTTTAAAGTAGTTGAAATTAAACGCAGAGTCGGACAGTCCACTTGCTGCTTGCACACAATTCAAACTGAACATTTGAAAGCACATTTACATGTAGATGAGCGTGCAAAGATGTTTACTACATTTGGCTGCGACCATGAGTGTCCATGTTCAACATTTAATTTTAAATTTTTAATTTCGGGTTTTCTTAGTTATGGAAAAGCATCTGTGCAGTGCAGAACGAAGGCGAATTCAAAAGACTGACCTTAAATTTGTTTAATCCAAATACAGTGACAATTTCATTTTGTTATTATTGAAAAAAAGTAGTTTATAAATTACTTTTAAATTAATTAATTTTCCTGCAGGGTTTAAATGAAATTGATTCCTGCCATATGCATGTATGTACATAGTATGTAGTATGTATATACTCAACGTGAGCACATAACATTTTGCTGGCAAAGTCTTTTGTCCTCTTTTCACTACAAGTAGAATTGTTTTAATATTATTGCAAATTTTATACAGACAGGACTGAAAAGTATAAAATAAAACAACTTTTTAATATACCACGCTTTTATAAATCTGTGCTCGTATTTTTTATTTATTTATTAACAATAGGTAAAATATACAATATTAAACCTAGGATGGAAAAGAGTGCTGGCTGCCCGGGCCTTCGACTCGTTCGTGAGGGGCATTCATAAATGAGGTGGTCAACTGTCACATTGGAATTGCAATAGGGGCATAATATCCTGGATGTGGATCCGAGTATGTGCCCATGGGAAATTGTTGTATGACCAATCCTTAGTCGAACCATGCACGACGAATGGAGTCTGCTAATCGTGTGAGGATATGTAGGCTTAGCTCCGGTGGTGTTGATAGACGAGTACCTGTGTCGGTAGGAGGACCAGTTGCTGAGTCTGATTTCGGTCAAATATTTAAGTATAAACTTCTTGACGTCGTAGTTTTCGAATGTGTGGAACGTAAGACTGGGAGAGGAGGAGACACGTTTAGCTGCAGCATCTGCATATTCATTACCCTGTATCCCTTTGTGTCCAGGTACCCATAACAGGCGGATTTTGTTTTTACATCTAATACACTTGTCTCTTATATTTAGTATTAAGTTATTAGAGTTGTGAATATTATTAAGGGCGTCGAAAGTGGACAAGCTATCGGAACAAACGACAAATTTTCCTTTAGATTTTATTGCATGTTCAAGAGCTTTGTAGATGGCGTAGGCTTCGGCTGTAAATATCGAAGAGTACAGTGAGAGTAGTCCTGCCGTTATTATTTCTCCGTTTTCTTTAACAACAGCGAAAGATGTTGTAGAATCTGTTTTGGATCCATCAGTGAATAATAAAGACCAGCCGTTGCTTTTGAGTTTTTCGGTTTGCTCTCTGAAAAGTTGATTGTAGATCATGTTACATGTTGTATCTTTAGTTTTCAGATGCAGAGATGTGTTGATCACTGACGGATCAAATATCCACGGCGGTTGGGGGTAGAGACGTTTAATGGTTGGAGTAGGAGTTAGGTTTAGATACTTGCAGAAATCCATACAGTGCCGTAAGGCAGAACATGTGTTGTAACGTTTCTTGTGTTTGAAAGTAGCTATGAATTCATCATGTAGAGTTTTGTTGCGAGTGTTAGCCAATAACGGACTAAGAGCGTACGAGGTTTCTTTGACCCTTTCGTTGATTGCAGGAAACCCAGCCTCGGCTAATATGCATTTCACAGGAGATGTAGGATAGGCATTTATCGCGTGGCGCACTGCTTGGTGATAAGGGGAGGTAATTTGTTTGATATGCGACTGGGCGCACCATCCATAAATTAGAAGGCCATAATCAATTTTGCTCAGCATTAGCGCTCTAGTTATATTAATTAAGTTATTAATATTAATAAGAGAGTTTTTAGTGGTTAAATACTTTATTATGTTTAGCCTGGCAGCCAGATTACTTCTAAATTCTAAACAGTGTTGCTTAAAAGTAAGACTTTTATCGAAAACTACACCTAAGATTTTTAATTGGTTGCAATTAACGATAATATTCGGTTGTGTACATTTAATTCTTTTACAAATATGTAGAACTCTGCATTTATCAATAGAGAGGGTGGCTCCGGAATAGAGTCCCCAACTACTTAAATCTTCTAATATTTTCGATAGAGTATTGTTCAATACATCAACATCGTTTAGTTTTGAAAAAATAATCGCGTCATCGGCGTAGAGTGATAAATTTACATCTTTGTACTTAGAAATAATTTCATTTACTTTTTCAAACGCAATCAGGAATAGCACTACCGGAAGCGGAGAGCCTTGGGGAATACCATTATATAGATTGCGATAAGTTGACAAGGTGTTATTTACTTTAACTTGGAACCTGCGGCCGGTCATAAAGGCCTTTATTACATTAAAGATCTTTTGACCCACACCCCAGGCTTCAAGTTTTTCTAACATGGCGTGTATGCCGACACGATCGAATGCTTTTTCAAAATCGATTGTCAAAATAGTGACATGGTTTTTCGTTGAAAGAGCATTCGACGCAAAGTGTTGGATGTGAAGAAGTGCATCCAACGTGCTGTGTTTTTCTTTAAATGCTGTTTGATTATATCCTATTAACTTGTTAGTAGTGATGAACCACATTAGCCGTTTCGCTATCATTTTCTCAAATATTTTGCTTATGCATGGGAGGAGCGATATCGGCCGATAGCTATTAGTATCGTATCTGCTCTTGTTGGGCTTAGGTATAGGAAGAATGACGGCCGATCGCCATGTATGCGGATAGACTCCAGAGCTAAATACATTGTTGTAGAGGTTGAGTAATTGTAACTTCGCCTTGTCTGGCAGATTCCTTAGCATTGGGTAAGATATACGGTCGTACCCGGGCGATTTACCTTTTGCGTGGGCGAGCTCTAACTCAAGAAGCGATAAATTGGAGTCAAGATGACTAGCCGTTTTGGACAGGGCTGTTGGCGAATACAGTTTTGATAACTGTTGATGTTTAGCGGAGACATATTCATTTGAAAAGTTGGAGTCCTGCGAGTAATTACACCATGTTGAAGCAAAGGCGTCGGCAATATCGCCAGAAGTAGATATCTTGACATTATTCCAACTTATGCAGCGAATTTGGGAACAGGGGATCCCTGTAAGGGTTTTTATGTCGGTCCAAATTTTTTTCGGTGTAGAGTGATGATTGATTGACGAGGTGAACTTCTCAAAACTTGCCCGTTTTGCAGCTTTAACTGCTTTGCGAAAAATGGCGTTAGCTTTTTTGTAAGCTATCAACAACCTAACAGAGTTATTCCGTTTAAACTCATGCCATGATTTTTGTTTCTCTGCCCTAAGCTTGCTTAGATTAGCGTCCCACCAGGGGACGCAATTTTTTCTCTGGGAGGGTTTCGTTTGAGGAATAGCCCGGTTGGCTGCAGATCTGATGCACTTTGTGATTTTTGCTACCTCTTGGTTGACGTTTGGGCACTCCCAATTTTGAAAGTTTTTGCTACATTCTTTCTGGTATAAGGGCCAATCAGCGCGATCTGTGATGAATTTAGGAACCAGTTTGATTTTGTCAAACTGAAGTTTGTAGTTAGCGTAGTTATTATGGGGAAGTGATCGCTGCTGTACAGACAGTCACTGATTTCCCATTCGTTTTTGGGACCTAATTGAGTGGACGCTAAGGTAATGTCAATGTGGGTTAAAGAGTTATGTGTAGACAGGTGGGTGGGCGATCCATTGTTGAGCACCATCTGGTTTTGCGGTAATATGACATTTTCTACTACAGTTCCTCTAGTTTTGGCTTTAGTTGACCCCCAGAAAGGGCTCCATGCATTTAAGTCACCTAACAGCAGAATTTGAGAGTTAGATTGACTAACGAATGGAGTTATATCTTGTTCCGAGAAGAGTTGGCTTGGTGGTATGTATAAGTTTACTATTGTAAATTTAATATTAAGGTTGATTTCTATTTCTAGTGATTGTATGTTGGAATTCCTTGTACGAACAGTGTGAGGGATGTGGTGTTTAACTAGAACACCAATGCCTTGTTTAGACGTGTTGTTAGCCTGAAGGTTGGTGAAGTAACCAGCGTAAGGTTTTGGTGTAACTACATTTGTATGATTAAACGGCAAATGGGTTTCCTGTAAGCAAACTATGTCAGGGTCGTAATCTTTTATAAGTAATTGTAAGCTGTTGTAATTATTTATATATCCTTTCATATTCCATTGGGCTATTTTTAGAGACATTGCGAGACGGAAAAGGAAAGACATTGGATGTTACGTTTATATGTATGTATCTGAGGTATTCATTAGCTCATCGGAAACATCAAAATAGTTGGAGTCTTGTACATTTTTAGCATATGGTGAGGAATTCCATGAGAGTTTTGCATTTTCGGAGTTGTCTAGATTCATTTCGGAGTAGTGTACATTATTATTTTTCTTTTTCTTATTATTGATAGTTGAGTTGTGGAGAGGAGAGCCTGAGTGGTCGCTTTGGCGTGGGGAGAGAGCTGAGTTGTTTATTTGTGCTTTGTCGGTATTAATTGAATTCGTTGTAGGGCAAGAGAAGATATTAGAATTATTAGAAACCGGTTTTGGGGGGATTGTGAGGTGGGAAGTAGAGTTGGATTTTGGTTGGATTAAACTTGCATTGAATATGTGTGAAAGAGGTGAGTTGTTTTCGTTTTGCGCTTCGCTTATTTTATTTTGTATTTTTTCCTTAATAGAATTTGTATTATTTAGATCAGTCTTGACTGGTTGGGCAGCAGCCACAGACGAGAAAGAAGGGAAAGGTATTGGGTGGGGTTGATTTTGTTTGTATATTTGTCTGGCTTCGCGTATTGTGCATTTCTTTTGTGTCTTGATTTTTAGTATGTCTTTTTGTTGTAGAAATTGTTTGCAAGTTTTGGAGGAATACGGGTGTTCTTCCAAGCAATTGGCACATTGTGTTCGGGTGCAGGCTGCGGGGTCGTGGGGAGGTAGATTACAGTTCACGCAGTTAGGTGATCTTTTGCAGAATTTAGTGGTGTGACCGAGTAGTTGGCACGTTTTGCATCTCATCGGATTTGGTATATATTGACGCACTTTGACAGTATACCATGAGACATCAATTTTCTCCGGCAGATGGTATAAGTCAAACGTTAATAACACAACTCCGCTTGGCTTGGGAACACCGTCAACGAATTTAGGGAATTTGTAAATTGCTGTAACGTGCTGGGAACTAAGCTCCTTGACAATTTCCTCCTCCGGGAGGTTGTTTAGGCATGGTGCGAAAATAGTACCTTTTACACTGTTCAAAGTGTCATGGAGTTTACAGGAAACAGAGCAAATACCCGGCAGATCGCGAGTCCGAACGAATATATCCGCAACCTTTTTGCTCTTCACAAGGAGTAGAAGATTACCGTCTCTTAGATTGGAAATTGAAATTATTTCACTGCTTAAGCATTCAAAGCTCTGTTAACGGCAAAGCAAGAAAAATCAGCTAGCGTTTTGGATGTGTCGCGAGTGGAAACAATAACAAACTTTGGATTTTCTTGTTGTTGGCTCGGTAATTCAGGGAAATCTAGTTTTAACGTTGTTTTTCTTTTCTTTAGTTTGGGAGTTTCCTCCAGAAGAGCGAAGGGGTTTTCCCTAAGCTTGGGAGGCCCGGGGGCCATTATAATTAATGAGTTGTAGACTACTGTCGGCTTTTCACTCACTCAGGCCGGAAAGAAAAACAAAAGATATTCGCACAACAGAGTACCAACTTACAACACTTCAAAATTAAGTGAAATGAAGAATACGATAAATTTAACACAACTGATCGCCACGGGTGCTAGTCGGAGACTGCGTGTTCGTATGGAATAGTAGCTTATGTCGAGATGCTGGCTTTAGTATAATGCGGCATTCGCTTTATCCTTTAAACGACAAGGAATTTTTTGATGAGACTTAATAAGAATATTGATTTGTCAGTGAGTCATTCGCAACACTGTACAGCACTCGGCTGGGTATTGGACCAAACCAATTCATGCTATGCCGATGGAAGTGACCACCCTGCCCCCATTTACGCAAAAAACTAGATAAGCTTTCTGTACAAATTAAACAATCCATTAATTTTAATCAATACTTAAAAATATGCACGAAAAAGTCGACTTTGCTCTATTTTGGCTGAAATCTTAGCTACTTCAGTGGCAATAAGTTCGAGTTGTGTTTACAACCGTTATTTCGCAAACGCAAGCATTTAGTGTAGATCGCAGGTTTTGTAACGGTATATAGAAGTGAATTTTATAAGAGACATTTTCAAGTGAATTTTCAAAGAATTTTAAGTTCATAATGTCTAAACGTGTACGTACAAAATGAATTACCTAAAAACATTCAGTGTTCTAATATAGAAGTGTGTATTATTCAATATGTATGTTTTACAATTGTGTCGTCGGGATATATTTCAATTGTATTACTAATTAGAAATTTTTTTGTAAAATTTTTTTTTATTAGAAAAAATTGGTATTTTTCCTTTTAAGTGTTTTTCTCAAATTTTTATATACGAAGTATACAAATATGCATATCAGAAGAAGAGGGGTTTAATCCCCTTTACAACGGTACCAATTGTTTAAAAATCGGTTGGTAATTGTTTTGCTTAAAATATTTGTTTTTCTAAAAACAAATTAGTTTTTCCTTTAAATGTGGTTTTTCTCAAATTTTTATATACGAAGTATACAATTATGTATTTCAGAAGAAAGGGGTTTAATCGCCTTTACAACGATACAAATTTTTTAAAAATCGGTTTGTATTTTTTTTGTTTAAAATATATTTTCTTTATAAAATAAAGGTATTTTTTCCTTGAAATGTATTTTTTTTTAAATGTTTATATACGAAGTATACAAATGTGCATATCAGAAGAAAGAGGGTTTAATCGCCTTTACAACGATACTAACCTTTTACAAATGGGTTAGTATTTTTTTGTTTGAAATATTATTTTTATGAAAAAAGGTATTTTTTCATTTAATTGTGTGTTTTCTCAAATTTTTATATACAAAGTATACAAATATGCATATCAGAAGAAAGGGGATTTAATCGTCTTTACAACGGTACCCACTTTTTAAAAATCGGTTAGTAATTTTTTTGGTTAAAATATTTTTTTTTTTATAAAAAAGGGTATTTATTAATTTAAATGTGTGTTTTCTAAAATTTTCATATATGAAGTATACAAATATGCATATCGGAAAAAAGGGGGTTTAATCCGCTTTACAACGGTGCCAATCGTTTAAAAACCTGTTGGTATTTTTGTTGTTTAAAATTTTTTTTTTTTGATAAAAACAAATTATTTTTTCCTTTAAATGTGCTTTTTCTGTGAATTTCAGAAGAAAGGGGTTTAATCGCCTTTACAAAGATACTAATTTTTTTAAAATCGGTTTGTATTTTCTTTGTTTAAAATATGTTTTTTTATAATATAAAAGTATTTTTTCTTTTAAATGTATTTTTTTTTTTAATTTTTATATACGAATACTACTAATGTGCACATCAGAAGAAAGAGGATTTAATCACCTTTAGAGTGATACCAACGTTTTAAAAATCGGTTAGTAATTCTTCTTCTTCTTCTTCTTATTTGGCGCTGTAACCGCCTAAGCGATTTTGGCCGAGTCCAAAACAGCACGCCAGTCATTTCTCTTCTGGTTAGTAATTATTTTGTTTAAAATAGTTTTTTATAAAAAAAAGCTATTTTTTATTTAAATGTGTTTTTTCTCTAATTTTTATATACGAAGTATACAAATATGCATATCAGAAGAAAGCGGATTTAATCGTCTTTACAACGATACCATTTTTTTAAAAATCTGTTAGTAATTTATTTTTTGAAATATTTGTTTTATAAAAAGAAGGTATTTTTTCATTTAAATGTGTTTTTTCTAAAATTTTCATATAAGAAGTATACAAATATGCATATCGGAAGAAAGGGGGTTTAATCGCCTTTACAACGACGATTTTTGTAAAAATCAGTTCAACATTGTTTGAAATATAAGGAATTTTACTTTTCGAAGACCTGAACTTTGACCCCTAAATGTATAGAAAACTTTCTTGATTTAGAACGGCTTATATCTCTATCTCTGGATCTTGATCTAATTTGTAATTCATTAATATCTTGTGTAATTTTGTTAAGATTTTGGTAAATGGCTGTAGTTAACTCAGTTAAATTTATAATGCATTGTTCAAGAATATTATTATATTATTACATTGTTAATTTCGAATTGTCCTTCCACAAGGAGAAACCATGCTTCAGGACAATCTTCCCAAAAATTAGGCAACTTAATAGATTTTGATAAATTCGCACTCAAGTTATTTTCATTCGGAAAGCCATTAGGTTGTATACTTTGTGAAATGTTTAAGTCTGGGTTTTCTTGTTGTTTTTCTGTTGTTGTTGGGAAATTGCGTGTACACTGAAAATAAAATCTGCGTAAATATAACGAAAACTTGCGTAAATATTACGACATTTTTGCCACGAAAGTTTTCGTTGATTGTACAAAACCATTTTCGTACATACTACGAAAGTATGAGGCTTCAANTGAAAATAAAATCTGCGTAAATATAACGAAAACTTGCGTAAATATTACGACATTTTTGCCACGAAAGTTTTCGTTGATTGTACAAAACCATTTTCGTACATACTACGAAAGTATGAGGCTTCAAATCTTTAGTACATTTTACGAATGTATTCGTACTATTTACTAACGAATTTAGTACTATTTACAAAAGAATTTCGTGCTTTTACTTAGTTTTTTACGAAACTTTTGTAAAATGCCCAGAAATTATTCGTATAGTTAACGAAATCATTTTCATAAATTCTGCGCTTGTTTCGCAGAACGTGCGATTGCTTTCATTCTCCACACTGTAAAAAACATATTAAGAATTATATACTTTTATTTTGTTTGTATCGTTAATTTAAAGCGTTTTTGAATAACAAAATGCTTTGCAAAAGGGCTTAACATTAATGATTAAAAATTAATGAAAGTGTTGTGTTATAATTTGAGTCATGTTTTTATAGTGTTAATAAAAAAAGCGATCATACATTCTACGGAAGAAGTTCAGATATTACAAGTATAACTGTCGTAAATAATAAGTTTTTAAAAAAATAAAAAAGGTTATTTTACCTATAATAAAACTTAAGTCTTTTATTTATATGCATACTAATAGGTTCTATACTACATATTTTTTATTGCTTAGGCTTCATTAAATAAAGTATATTGATGCAAAGTGTTAAGCTATGAAACACAACAAAGCTACATATAATAAATCTTATATATAAAAATAAGTGCACGTTTTTGTGTGACCTCATAACATGAGAACGGCTTCACCGAATTCAACCAAATTTTTGTCGATCTATCATGCAGATGGTTTATGCGAAGTTTTCTCGAATTCGGAAAAGGGGGCGTGGCACCACCCATACTAACTAAAATATAAAAATAAGTGAACCTTTTTGGTGTGATCATATAACTTGAATTCAACCAAATTTATGCGGCATATTCGGGCTATCATGCAGATGGATTACGTGAAGTTTGATTGAATTCGGAAAAGGGGGCGTGGCGCCTCTATTTTATATATAAAAATTAGTGAGTTAGCTTATAACTTGAGAACGGCTTCACCGAATTCAACGAAATTTATATAGCTTATTCGGGCCATCATGCAGATATTTTATGTGTAGTTTGCCCAAATTTGGAAAAGGGGGCGTGGCATATTTACCTTATGTATAAAAATCAGTACACGTTTTTGGTGTGAGCTTATAACTTGAAAACGGCTTCACCGAATTCAACCAAATTTTTACGGCATATTCAGGCTATCATGCAGATGGTTTATGTGAAGTTTGCCCGAATTCGTAAAAGGGGGTGTGGCACCACCCATACTAACTAAAATTTGTATGTTGTATTTCTCTTGAAATATTTGTGGTAGAGTACTGGAAGTTGGTATAGAGGTATATCAAGTAATTCCACACTCATGGAGAAAAATGGGCGGTATTGGAAAAGAGGGCGTGGCACCTCCCATCTTATATATAAAAAATAAGTACAAGATTTCAACCAAATTTATACAGCATAGTCGGGTTATTATGCAGATGGTTTGTGTTAAGTTTCCCCGAATTCGGAAAAGGGGGCGTGGCACCACCTGTACTAACAGAAATTTTCATCTGGTATATCGCTTGAAATATTTGTATTAGATTACTGGAAATTGGTATAGAGACATATGAAATAATTCCATACTCATGGAGAAACATGTGCGGTATTGGGAAAGGGGAGTGCAATGGGGTATAGTCATTGCGCTGGGTATGCAGTTACAGTTGCATGGCTATACTCAATCCCGACTCTTGCGTCCTCGTTCGCGCACTCTGGGCAACGTGAGCAACCCATGTGCGAGATGCGGTAACCAATCCGAGTGGAGCCTTGGGTCACGGCAGAAAGAGAGGGAGCTTCGGTGGGGCCACTCTGACTTATTCGGTTTAAGGGCTCACTGAAGTCTGCAGCGTCTGTTCACCAGTAGGTGCGGCTGCAAGCGGGTGTCTGCTTGGAGCAAGCGGCTCGCTATATAAACGTCAATAAAATGAAATATGAATTAAGAACTATATTAAACACACGTGTTGATTCTCCAAAGTCCAAAATAGAAAGACCGAATATCAATGTACACCACCTTTTCGATAATACGATGAAATTACCGATATGTTCGCTGCACTATGTCCATGTAAAGCTCATACAGCTCATCGTTCCATCGTCTGCGGTACTCGCCGTCGCCAACGCGTAAAGGCCCGTAAATCTTCCGCAAAATTTTCTCTCAAACACTCCAAGAGCCGCCTCATCGGATGTTGTCATTGTCCATGCTTCTGCGCCATATACC
>NW_016159981.1:37695-42496 GCF_001687245.7 Rhagoletis zephyria | reverse complement strand
ACCCATTGCTGGGACGGGGGTGGTTTCGCAACCAAATACTTTTTTTTCGTCAATTTCAATATTTTTGCACAAATTTGTTGCAGCGTTTCGTACGAAAAGTTTGAGTACACTGGAAATTTTCCATGCAGGTATTTCTCCTCACTGATTTATAGTGAACCAAACCATTGTGGAAAATTGTGGCTGTGTTGTGTTCTTTGGCTTCGAATGAAGTTTTTTCAAGTGCTCTTTTACTGTCGATTGTGAATTTCATTTGATTATTTTAAAAAAAGTGCGTTTACCATACGATTTATCGAATTCGTTCCTATGGATTGAGTTTTTCGTTCGCTATTGAATAAAATGCCACGATCCAGTCGTTCAAATATAGGCCGACGTACGCGTCTTGCGAACATGATGTTATCGCAAAGAAGATCGCAAAATGTTGAGGAGCACTCCCAACAAAATGAAGTACGACGTGGACGGTATGCGCAGAATACAGCTGTAGAATCACAGCGTCCAAGAAATCCACCACGAGCCAGTCGTTAAAATATAGGTCGACGTGCGCGTCATGCGAACATGATGTTAACGCAAAGAAGATCGCAAAATGTTGAGGAGCACTTCCAACAAAAGGAAGTACGGCGTGCAGGATTTTTCATTAATTTTTCAATATTTGGTGGAGAGAAGCACACCGGGGTACCACTAGTAAGATATAAAATATGAAAGAATAAAAAAAAAACACTGGTTTTACTTTCTTAAACATTATAATAGGGTGCGTTCAGAAATGCATCAAGCCAAAGCATCAGTCCCTTTTACTTCTAAATTATAACTGATGCAAATGCCTTATTTATGCAACTAAATTCCAATTAGGCATTTAACCGTGGTTGCTCATATTGCATATTTCCATCAATTATAGTTTAGAAATAAATGCGTCTGATGCTTTAGCTTGTTGCATTTCTGAACACACCCATATTTTTATGTACTTGACAGATTCGCAGCTTCGTCGATGTTCGTTTCCTTGATGACTATAAATTAAAGAAAAATTATAAGGCATCTGAGAAGCAAGTTTCAGTGAAAAATCATACATATACTTACTTTTAATTTCATTAAGTAGTGCTCCTGGCTTAGCTTGCCGTTGATAGGTAACTGATGAAATTGCCTATTTAAAACATTGTATGCTTAAAAGAATAGTATATCCACAGCTTTAATATTAAATTTTTTTTTTGTCTTTTTATCCAGAAAATCCCTTTTTAAAACGCTTAAAATTATATTATACGTATCACGGCAGCCAACAAGTAATTCCGCAATGACACGCGATACATAAAAATATAATGAAATATTAAACTGCCGGTAATCTAGTATATTGTACGAAAATATTCGTATGTTGTACGAATTTAAAAAGCATGTTTCTGTATTAGTACTTTATACGAAAGTATTAGCTAAATTGTACGAATACAGAATTGTTGATTTGGTATATTTTAAACCATACGTAAATATTACGAAAGTCTTCCCACAATATACAAAATTATTTTTACAGAGATTGGTTCAGTACAATATAAATTGTACTGAAAAAATGCCTTACGAAACTCCTTTCGTTATATTTACGTAATGTTCGTAAAACCTTGTTTCGTTGTGAAAAATGTGTTCGTATTATGAACGAAAGATTCGTACATTGTACAAAAACCAAGACTACGAAAGTTTTTCGTAGCGCTCTTACGAAATTTTATTTTCAGTGTACATATTGGTGATCTTAGCATTTTGAAATAAACTGGAGAAGAAGTGTACAAAATAAATATAAGTAATAATAACTTTAATTAACACAAATAATATTTATGCATATATTTATATACAAAAAAAATTATAAAAGCATAAATAAAGTTTAATAAAAATTAATTAAATTAATATAAAGTTAATGTTATAATTCTAAATTTCTTTTAAAAATTTTGGTTTTAAAATGTAATTACATTGAAAATGGTAGATTGTTAAATCTCTACTTAATTATAAACTAATTTGTTAATAAATTTTAAATTAATTTTGTAATTTTTGGTAATAAATTTGATTTTTAAAAGAAATAAACAAAGTCAAAAGTAACTTATAAAATATCGTCACTACACACGAATAAAGGCGCGCTAGTGTTTTGACGGCGAAAAAAGGCGTTTAAAAAAATTTTGCGAGAAAAGATGCTTATGAAAAACTTTAGCGAAGTATGTTAAGAGTCTTTGACGCTGAAAGTTTTCTATGCGTCTGCCAACTTTTGAGCTCGCGCCTTTATTCGTGTCCAGTGACGATATTCACAAAAACTGAATGAATAAACTAAAGACTTAAGCCACGAACTTTTTTTTTTTTTTTTTTTTTTTTTAAGGAAAAACAACTACTAATATTATTCTTTCGCGACACTGAAATACAGCGAAACTGATAATAACTTCTGTCACTGTTTCTGCGTCCAGTTGTGGTGGTAGCTGCTGCGGCTGCAGTTTAGAATGTGATAGCATTGGTGTTGGTCCCTCTGGATATATATATATTTGGGTTTGCGTTGTAGCGTTAGCAGTTTGCGTAGATAATGATTGGTTGAAAGAATTAATCTCCAAAGATATGAAAAACAACGAAAACGTAGTTGAATGTCCGCTTTGTATGGAGCCCTTGGAGGTTGATGATCTGAACTTCTTTCCATGCACCTGTGGTTACCAAATTTGTCGATTCTGTTTGCACAGAACGACGAGAATAAACTGTTCATCAGGAATCGCCAAAATATCGTAATAACATATTTTATTTAAAACTAGCCAATGACCGCTTACTTCGCGGCGCCTAATAAGAGCTTTTGCGTTGGCCAATGCAAAAGAGCGTTTAAAAACAAAATTAGTCTGTAAAGTCAAAATTTTTGATTTAAGTTGAAACCGCTAAGGCACAGTATCCGCCTCACATATAGGCCAATAATAGTAACGCTGTGATACCATATGGAATACCAATCCCTTTCGGTGTCATGAGCTTTACCGATGGTCTTATTTCCACCTGTGAGATCTCTGCCAGTCATGCGTAATCTTTTTGTATGATCTTGCAACTACAACATTGGTGCGATGTGTATTANAACTCTACTCCAGCACCACCTATCGAGTTTTCTAGTAGCATGTAATTGGACCATATATGTATGTAAGATAACCTCCGACAATCTGACGGAACTCTATTCAGTGTTTTTTGAGTTTATTCCGAACAACGAAAACGGCTAACATTTTATGCAAATAGGTATGTAGATAGGAAAGTTTATAGCGAAACTCGTAAAAGCAAAGCTCCATTCTTTGTGAAAAATTCAAANATCTCTTAAGTATCTTTCAAATGAAGCAATTGATATACCTACGGTGATCTTTTCTTGTTAATTCACCACTTTTATAATTCGCGGTAAAATTTATGAACTGATTTCTGGGGAGATGCAAGACCGCATGATCGTGCATGAGAACGTCAGAAAAACTTAACCCCATCCTTCATTTAGGCATCTGAAAACTAAATTCGTATAACTTAAACATAGTGCCAAATCAGACCAACCACACGGGGTTTCTATACATTTTGTCTGCAGCGCCATCCATTGGGTTCATTTTCTGCAAAACCATTGCTTACCATAAAATGAATACGTGTTGAATTTCAACCTTAACTCCAGCGGCACTAATCAGGTAAATTTTAATCAAACGAATTTTCCATCATACAGCTACATAGCTCACATTTAAAATTTGAACGAAATCGGTTAATAAATACAATTTTTATAAATAACTCTACTCCAGCACCACCTATCGAGTTTTCTAGTAGCATGTAATTGGACCATATATGTATGTAAGATAACCTCCGACAATCTGACGGAACTCTATTCAGTGTTTTTTGAGTTTATTCCGAACAACGAAAACGGCTATCATTTTATGCAAATAGGTATGTAGATAGGACAGTTTATAGCGAAACTCGTAAAAGCAAAGCTCCATTCTTTGTGAAAAACTTAAAAAAATTCTTCAAAATTTTCACAAAAATTTTACCTTACTGAAAATTAAAGACAAAGTTAGAATAGTTCAATGGGATTTATAAATCTAGGAGAAAATGGTTCCCAATCGAGTGATACTTGCGCGTTTACGTAAATGTATATCGAGCCAGCCTTTCCAATAATTACCACTTTTCGCCATAACTACGGTATTGATAACATATGTAGCTGTGTAGAATTTCAGGACGTTAGCGTAGGCAGTTCCAGAGATAAGCTATATGAGAATTTTAGTTTGTATGGAAGGAAGGAGCCACGCCCCTTTTTTNAGATCTCTGCCAGTCATGCGTAATCTTTTTGTATGATCTTGCAACTACAACATTGGTGCGATGTGTATTACAATAAAAGTTCTTATAGGGAAACTCAAGAGCACAGAAGTGCGTTTTCTGTTATAGGAGGGACAAGAATCCTCGCTGTCCCACAGGATGAAAAGTTTTCCGGTACATTGCTAAATGAGTCGAGTGATCTCTTAAGTATCTTTCAAATGAAGCAATTGATATACCTACGGTGATCTTTTCTTGTTAATTCACCACTTTTATAATTCGCGGTAAAATTTATGAACTGATTTCTGGGGAGATGCAAGACCGCATGATCGTGCATGAGAACGTCAGAAAAACTTAACCCCATCCTTCATTTAGGCATCTGAAAACTAAATTCGTATAACTTAAACATAGTGCCAAATCAGACCAACCACACGGGGTTTCTATACATTTTGTCTGCAGCGCCATCCATTGGGTTCATTTTCTGCAAAACCATTGCTTACCATAAAATGAATACGTGTTATGAATTTCTACCTTAACTCCAGCGGCACTAATC
>NW_016159981.1:37026-37277 GCF_001687245.7 Rhagoletis zephyria | reverse complement strand
CGAGCTACATACCGAGTAAATTTTTGGTCAGAATATTTATTTTCAAGCTGTTGCCAAATATGAACCAAGTCGATGCAGCCGTTTAGTAAAGAGAACTGTATGAAATTGTAAAACGTGACGTCTCAGATTTCTTAATTTTTTGGCAGCAACAACGAAAAGTTTTAATTTTTTTCAGCGAAAAACCTTCCACACAAAAATAAAAATAAAAAATTAAGTTTGTGGTTATATCAAGGCGAAATTTTGAGAACGGT
>NW_016159981.1:36652-36948 GCF_001687245.7 Rhagoletis zephyria | reverse complement strand
ATTTTCAATTAGAGCTCTAGCAATATGTACATCGGTGAAAACTGAATTTAACTCCATACATTAGCTTTTGCGTGATGCGCTTACAAACATACAGACAAACATACCAAAATTTTATATTTGGCTTCTATTGATCTAATAAACCCCCTATTAATTTTTCTTTAACATCTATTATATACAGATATCGGCCTGTTGCATTCTTNGCGCTTACAAACATACAGACAAACATACCAAAATTTTATATTTGGCTTCTATTGATCTAATAAACCCCCTATTAATTTTTCTTTAACATCTATTAT
>NW_016159981.1:7708-36627 GCF_001687245.7 Rhagoletis zephyria | reverse complement strand
AATATTATTCTTTCGCGACACTGAAATACAGCGAAACTGATAATAACTTCTGTCACTGTTTCTGCGTCCAGTTGTGGTGGTAGCTGCTGCGGCTGCAGTTTAGAATGTGATAGCATTGGTGTTGGTCCCTCTGGATATATATATATTTGGGTTTGCGTTGTAGCGTTAGCAGTTTGCGTAGATAATGATTGGTTGAAAGAATTAATCTCCAAAGATATGAAAAACAACGAAAACGTAGTTGAATGTCCGCTTTGTATGGAGCCCTTGGAGGTTGATGATCTGAACTTCTTTCCATGCACCTGTGGTTACCAAATTTGTCGATTCTGTTTGCACAGAACGACGAGAATAAACTGTTCATCAGGAATCGCCAAAATATCGTAATAACATATTTTATTTAAAACTAGCCAATGACCGCTTACTTCGCGGCGCCTAATAAGAGCTTTTGCGTTGGCCAATGCAAAAGAGCGTTTAAAAACAAAATTAGTCTGTAAAGTCAAAATTTTTGATTTAAGTTGAAACCGCTAAGGCACAGTATCCGCCTCACATATAGGCCAATAATAGTAACGCTTTGATACCATATGGAATACCAATCCCTTTCGGTGTCATGAGCTTTACCGATGGTCTTATTTCCACCTGTGAGATCTCTGCCAGTCATGCGTAATCTTTTTGTATGATCTTGCAACTACAACATTGGTGCGATGTGTATTACAATAAAAGTTCTTATAGGGAAACTCAAGAGCACAGAAGTGCGTTTTCTGTTATAGGAGGGACAAGAATCCTCGCTGTCCCACAGGATGAAAAGTTTTCCGGTACATTGCTAAATGAGTCGAGTGATCTCTTAAGTATCTTTCAAATGAAGCAATTGATATACCTACGGTGATCTTTTCTTGTTAATTCACCACTTTTATAATTCGCGGTAAAATTTATGAACTGATTTCTGGGGAGATGCAAGACCGCATGATCGTGCATGAGAACGTCAGAAAAACTTAACCCCATCCTTCATTTAGGCATCTGAAAACTAAATTCGTATAACTTAAACATAGTGCCAAATCAGACCAACCACACGGGGTTTCTATACATTTTGTCTGCAGCGCCATCCATTGGGTTCATTTTCTGCAAAACCATTGCTTACCATAAAATGAATACGTGTTGAATTTCAACCTTAACTCCAGCGGCACTAATCAGGTAAATTTTAATCAAACGAATTTTCCATCATACAGCTACATAGCTCACATTTAAAATTTGAACGAAATCGGTTAATAAATACAATTTTTATAAATAACTCTACTCCAGCACCACCTATCGAGTTTTCTAGTAGCATGTAATTGGACCATATATGTATGTAAGATAACCTCCGACAATCTGACGGAACTCTATTCAGTGTTTTTTGAGTTTATTCCGAACAACGAAAACGGCTAACATTTTATGCAAATAGGTATGTAGATAGGAAAGTTTATAGCGAAACTCGTAAAAGCAAAGCTCCATTCTTTGTGAAAAATTCAAAAAAATTAAAGACAAAGTTACAATAGTTCAATGGGATTTAGAAATCTATGAGAAAATGGTTCCCAATCGAATGATACTTGCGCGTTTACGTAAATGTATATCGAGCCAGCCTTTCCAATAATTACCACTTTTCGCCATAACTACGGTATTGATAACATATGTAGCTGTGTAGAATTTCAGGACGTTAGCGTAGGCAGTTCCAGAGATAAGCTATATGAGAATTTTAGTTTGTATGGAAGGAAGGAGCCACGCCCCTTTTTTCCAATGCATTTGTAATATATGCATCAGTGCTAAGTTTCAGTTCCCCAGCGTAATAGGTTTTAGAGATATATTGGTTTTTTACGTTTTAGTCTGTATAAGAATTTTAGGAATAACCCGAGCTACATACCGAGTAAATTTTTGGTCAGAATATTTATTTTCAAGCTGTTGCCAAATATGAACCAAGTCGATGCAGCCGTTTAGTAAAGAGAACTGTATGAAATTGTAAAACGTGACGTCTCAGATTTCTTAATTTTTTGGCAGCAACAACGAAAAGTTTTAATTTTTTTCAGCGAAAAACCTTCCACACAAAAATAAAAATAAAAAATTAAGTTTGTGGTTATATCAAGGCGAAATTTTGAGAACGGTCCGTTGCTAACTCAAAATATAAACAACGACGCACTGGAAAAAGTTAATACGTTCAAATACCCAGGAATAATGATCAAAGATAAACTAAAACAAAAAAAAAAAATGGATTCTATATTTTCAATTAGAGCTCTAGCAATATGTACATCGGTGAAAACTGAATTTAACTCCATACATTAGCTTTTGCGTGATGCGCTTACAAACATACAGACAAACATACCAAAATTTTATATTTGGCTTCTATTGATCTAATAAACCCCCTATTAATTTTTCTTTAACATCTATTATATACAGATATCGGCCTGTTGCATTCTTATTATTCTCAAATACTTTCGTTTGATACCCATATGGCAACACTTAGTTTTTATTATAAATTTAACTGAATTAAAGTTTTCAAATAAGTGGCACCCGCTTCAAGAATATTTTCAAAAGTAAGCTTCCTAATCCTCTTTAGTTTAATATCCGTATTGCAATATTTCATTTATTTTACAAATTTTAATGAATACAATTTTTCAATCAGTTGGCAAATTCCTAAAAAATATTTTCAACATTAAAATTTCCTAGCCTCTTTAGTTTGATGCCAATATTTCAATATTTAATTTATGCTATCAATTAAATTAAATTAAAGTTTTCAAATAGGTGGCAACCTTCCACAAAAATATTTTCAGCTGTAAGCCTTTGTAAATATCTTTCTTTTGGCAGCCATATTGCAGTATTCACTTTACCGTATCAATTGACCTAAACTGAAATTTTAAACACAGCTGGCAACTCTCTAATTTTTTCTTCTATATTGGAAGCTAGATCTCTAGCGATACATCGGTGAAAACTGCATTCAATTCCATGTTTTCGACTGATCCGCGTACAAATATTCCGACAGGCAGAGATTCAAAGATTCTAAAAATTGTTTATTTGGCTTCTGTAGCTTTAATAAAAACACACCATATTAATTTTTCTTTAATATCTATAAGGTCGACCTGAATTTTATTATATGTATAGATGTAGATATAGATTTCATTTATTTTATCAATTAATTACAATAAAATTTTTAAAACAGGTGGCAGCCCTCCCTAAAAATATTTTCGGCAATAAAATTTCCTAAACCCCTTCAGTTTGATACCCATATTGCAATATTCAATTTATCTTTGTTCTTTTGGTGTCAAATACATCATAAAAACTGACTTTGGTCAGTTCCATTTGTATTCTTATGGACGCTCACACACATCTGTCAAAACTTGCCGTTCACATGCGAATGCTTTGCGTACACACAGTTGAGTATGCGCTCGAAAAAAGGCATATTATGCATTTTAAATTAGTTTTTATTCAATAATTCTGAAAGATATTTTAATTCTCTATCTTTTCATGTCTCAATTATAGCAAAAAGTTGAGTAATAACTAAGATATTGGTCAAAATAAAAAGCTCACGCTCACGCTCGAATTGAACTGTATATCAGGCTTATGGACAATCCAAAAATGTTTTCGGATTTTTCACCTAAAAGCGTCAAAGACCTCTGGAGTTTGGTATGCTCACAAAAGTCAAGGCCTGAGGTGTTCTAAACAACTTTAGGCATGTTTTATTTCATGTCTCAATTATAGCAAAAAGTTGAGTAATAACTGAGATATTGGTCAAAATAAAAAGCTCACGCTCACGCTCGCATTGAACTGTATATCAGGCTTATGGACAATCCAAAAATGCTTTCGGATTTTTCACCTAAAAGCGTCAAAGACCTCTGGAGTTTGGTATGCTCCCGAAAGTCAAGGCCTGAGGTGGTCTAAACAACTTTAGGCATGTTTTATTTAACCATCACAAGCTAATAGCTAAATCTTGGTCAAATAAAACAAAATTAGCTTATTTCATATATTAGCCTGATTTTGATAGTTGTAGTGTCAAATGTAAGTTTTTGCCTCTTTCCGATTGGCTGAAGCAGAAAATTTCTGATGCTGAATGGCAATTCCTCTAGTTCAATATACAAGCCAAGACAGCTTTTCATAAGCCAATATAATTATGTTGGGTAAGTCTTCCATACAACCAACCAGATAAAAGTTAGAAACCATAAAATAGGGTATAACACCTGAAAAATGTCCATAGGAGCAAATTTTTCAAAACAAAAAGTTGTATGAATGCGTGCGCAAAACTTAAAAAACTAATGATGAAGTTCGTTTCCCCATACCCGAAATAGGGTTAAAGCGTCTGCTCAGCCCATGTCTTTGAAAATGTTTGTAAAAAACTATCACAGTGTTATCTGTTTTGTTCCTTGTTTACTTAAAGATCTCGTTGCCGTTATATGTAAGACTTTTTTATTCGTTATAAACTTACGTATGATTGCATAAGTATGTAACGTGAAGTATGTACAAATTTCTTTTGTTTTTGTAAAGCAAGAAAAATAAAAAAAATTACTTCATACGTCCCAAAAAATTAGTTTCCATATGCACCATTTGCTAAATTTTAGGATTTTTTTCTGATATTTGTTTGAGATATTTATTTGAAAAAAAAAACTTAGTTGTATTTATTTTTGGTGGTGAAGCTAAGAAGAGCGATATGGATAGTTAATCACATTAATATAAGTTCAACTGAATCTCTTTTTCGATTTGAGATATCATTCTTACAAACAAACTTTTAAATTTTTAGTAAAAAATTTATTTGAGAATTCGAAAAAATTCGAATTAAATCGAATTTGCACCACCAAATTTCGAACCGAATAATCGAATGGTTGGGCAATGTTCNCCGTCCTCTCGTTTGCAGCGGAGTACGAATTTCACGTATCTCGCAACTGCTTCCCTCTTGTCTGCACTGGAGATCATTAGNTATTTATTTTTGGTGGTGAAGCTAAGAAGAGCGATATGGATAGTTAATCACATTAATATAAGTTCAACTGAATCTCTTTTTCGATTTGAGATATCATTCTTACAAACAAACTTTTAAATTTTTAGTAAAAAATTTATTTGAGAATTCGAAAAAATTCGAATTAAATCGAATTTGCACCACCAAATTTCGAACCGAATAATCGAATGGTTGGGCAATGTTCGAAACTGGGAAAAATTCGAATTTAAACTCCCCACTACCCATCCCTAATCCGATCAATGAAGACCTAATGTCGCTTCATACGTATCTTATTGATTTTGTTGGTCTTTTGGAGTCTACGAGTAAGTAAAACTGAAGGTGCCTCCCCTTTGTTTGACCACATCAAGACGCACGCCACAAATCGAAGGAGAATCTCGGCGAAACACTAACATATCGTGTAAACGCTAATAATTTTTTTTAGTGTTCGTATGAGAGGGAAATGCTTGATGCACTGGCCGTGGGCGCCAGTCTCTATACTACCTTCCCCGAGTATGGGACTCCCACCGAAGCGTGTTGGGCTACCCACTAAAACCCAAACTCCCACCGCCCGCGCAAGAATCCCGCATCTGGTACCGCAATTCTGCATGTCTTCAGATGCAGGAGCGCGCTACTTGAGCCTCAAGGCTGCTCTTTTGCAGGGGCGTTTCATTCGAGTGTCCTAAGTAGACATCCGTCTTCTCGTTTGCAGCGGAGTACGAATTTCACGTATCTCGCAACTGCTTCCCTCTTGTCTGCACTGGAGATCATTAGCCCAATTACGTTGTTCGGGGTTATGTCTCCGTATCTTTCTTCCAACATTCTGCGCGAAGACAAGAAGTGCTCGCAAGTGAAGAATATATACACTATACATACGTTATCTTCGACGTTTCCACAGTAGTGACAGAACGGTGAGTCTACCCTGCCCATTCTATGAAGATATTCGCGGAAGTAACCATGCCCGGTGAGGAATTGCGTCAGGTAGAAATCGACTTCCCCGTGCGGTCTTTCCCTTTTGCAAATTTTCACCCCGCATCCACGCGAATTCGCAGACCCCTGCCAAAAGCCCGACACGCGTCCATCTCTAGCACATACATATGTTAATATATGTTGCTACGTTGTAACTTTGCACCTAAAGTGCTACAAATCGCGAGCTCCCCTTATGTAACGAAATAGAATACTAAGCAAAACTTTTGCTTTCGGTTGGCGTTTTTTTAAACTCCGGAAAGTCTATCATTGACATTGCTGTTTTGTCCGAGGTTAACAACAGTGAATATTATCTGTCTATTTAGCCGTGAGAACACTTTGTTTTGTAAATTTTTTTTAGCTTTTTACTCCACAATAAATTCAAGTACAAAAGAAAACGCAAGCGGGTGGGAAAATACATACAAATTTCCCATTAGAGATAAACAAAGTGTTGCAATTAAGAGGGTAGACACACTACAATTGAAGTGAAAATCGCGAAAATAAGTTCAAGGTCAGGTACAAAAGCTGATTTGTATATATGTATCCAGGAATAAATATGTAAATATGTATGTAACGCTATTTACGACCATTAATATGTGCATGTATGTATATACATATGTATAGTGAACCAAATAAGAACTGGGATTTAAGCAAGTTTTAGCACTTTTTCTTTAGTTTATTTAACGTTTATTATTTTTATTATGAATGTATACATAACCTTGTATACAACACCTTGTAAATCCAAAATTCAGACTTTGTGCAAAAATTATGAGAATTCTGTAAAGTTTGACCAACATTTCTAGCGTTTAATCATCATTTTAGACAAAATTTAAGTAAGCAGTTTTGTTTCCCATTAAATTTTGGAATAATAAAGTGCAAATTTGGAGTGCAAACATACCGTTGGTTTTGTCAATTTTTTTATCGAACATACTTTGTATGGAAAAAAATAATACGGAACAGCGTCAACAAACAAGATGCCAAAAATAAACGGTACCATATGTGTTTTTTAAAGATTTTCTTTTATTTCATCTAATATTCATGCCACAATTATTTCTTTGCATGTTTTTGCTGAAATGAAATTAGATTACCAAATTTGTAATTTATATTTAAATTTAATTAATTACGTATATTAACTTACATGGATTTAATTTGAAAAATCTTAACCACCTCCAAGCGGAATCGAACCTGCGACCTCAGAACGAGAACTTTCGAAAACTCGCTTTAGCTCATACTAGCTAATGAACTGGTATTTTTATACCCGAGCGCACTTGTGCACAAGGGTATATTAATTTTGTTCACATAACGGTTGTTTGTAACAGCCAAAACGAATCGAGATAGATATAGACAAATGTATAGATAAATGCTCAGAATGCATAGAGAAGTCGATTAAGTCATGTCTATCTGTCCGTCCGTCCGTCCGTGTACACGATAACGTTGCGATATCTCAACGAAATTTGGTATGTAGGTTTCCATTTATCCAAGGTAGGCTGGTATTGAAAACGGGCGAAATCGGACTGTAACCACGCCTACTAAGTACTGAAGATAATTCACTCAAAATTGATATTTACAATAATTTTCAGATGAAAAATAAGAATATTAAAATNAAATTTGGTATGTAGGTTTCCATTTATCCAAGGTAGGCTGGTATTGAAAACGGGCGAAATCGGACTGTAACCACGCCTACTAAGTACTGAAGATAATTCACTCAAAATTGATATTTACAATAATTTTCAGATGAAAAATAAGAATATTAAAATTTTTTGGGAAATGGGCGTAGCCACGCCCACTTATGGTTGCATGTGTATATCTTGGTAACCGCTACACCAATTTCTTCCAAAATTGGCATACTTGTTGGCCTCGGTACAATTCTAAATGGCTGAAAATGTTTAAAATCGGACAATAACGACGCACACATCCCATATAACGGTAATGTAGAGAAATACAAAATCTTCGATAAATCGTAAATATTAAAGCTAATTTATTCAAAATTGATGCTTGCAACAATTCTTTACCAAGAAATACGTTTATGATAAAATTTTGGAAAATGGGCGTGGCACCGCCCACTTATGATTTCGGTAGCTGTTCAACCAAACTCGGTATAGTTATTGTGCTTGCCATATAAAAGCAAAACGTTGAAAATTATTGAAATCGGTCTAAAATTACGGCTGCTTTTCAAATAACGGTAAATTTCAGAAATGCTTAAAACTTCAATATTTCGAAATTTAGAGACGATAATTTACTCAAAATTGATACACCCCGGCTTACCAAGTAGCGGTAGCTTTCGGTAAGGTGAAAAACATATATTTAATACTTACGCCATGTATTTTATGCTCGACTCCGCCCAAACTGAGACTTTCTTACTTGTTAATGTTACGGTTAATCAATGATCTTGTTGCTGTCGCTTTNATAACGGTAAATTTCAGAAATGCTTAAAACTTCAATATTTCGAAATTTAGAGACGATAATTTACTCAAAATTGATACACCCCGGCTTACCAAGTAGCGGTAGCTTTCGGTAAGGTGAAAAACATATATTTAATACTTACGCCATGTATTTTATGCTCGACTCCGCCCAAACTGAGACTTTCTTACTTGTTAATGTTACGGTTAATCAATGATCTTGTTGCTGTCGCTTTAAAGCTCAGTTAGTCTAGACTTAATTTCAGTAACTTAACTTAACTTAATATTTTTAACTTAATGTGTTGGCGGTTAGTTAAAACTTAACTTACCGTAAGCAACTTAAGAACCTGTAGATTTTAGAGTCTTAAGTTACGGCCTTACGGAAATTGAGGGCGGTGAGAGAATCATGCTTGCCAGATTCTCTTTTTTGTATTTCTTAAAAAATACATAAACACAAACATATTCTTTTGCATGAATTTTTTTGATGTGGCATTTTAGGCGGTAAACTCTCAAACAGCTAAAAAAGAAAATACAAAAACCAAATATTTCCGCTTCTGGCTTAAGTTGACGTGTTAAGTAATCATTGATGATTTCGTATGGTAAGTTAAATTAAGTTAAGTCGAGACTAACTGAGTTTTTAGGTTGCTCGCTGCTGACACGAATTTTATTCCTTTTCCACTGATTCGGTCTGTGAGGCCGATGTTAGTAAAAGTGTAGCTTTTCGAGAACTTTTTTGTACATTTTAATTCAATGGGCTATACGCATTCAATTCTATTATTACAAAGTGCAAGTTTAAAATGGGTATAAAATGCAGTTGATTTGTGGTAATTTTTTTGTAGATAGTTTTCTGTATTTTCCCCTTTAAAATTTTTTTCGAACATATGTACTTTGTATGGAAGGAAATAAGCGACACGGTCAACAAAAAAATTCAAAATCAACGGCATTTTGTAACAATTTAAACGTGCACTTTGTTATACCAGAACTGAATTGACAATAAAACGATGTGAAGATGTTTGCTAAAACAATTCTAGAAACTAAGTATAAGTATTTTGAGTGCGGCAGGTTCCTGTATTTGGAACGTATTATCCGCATATGCCAAAGCTGTCCATTTCGAACCGTTATTGAAGACTACTCATATAACACAGGCCAACAAAAATTGCAAACAATTTTGTAACCTGAAATGTTAAAGCTGTTTTTGATAGACTTGTTCATGCTGATTACGAATCCGTAAGTATAAAGTTTCCATCGCGTCCAGATTTTGAGAAAAACGTGGTCAAAGTATCAAAAAATCGCGTTTTTTGCAATATTTGAGAAGCTCTAGCAAAAAAACAAAAGGTGATAGAACCTTACACTTACTATACTTAGTGACTATAAGTGACCATCAAGCCAAGGTCCAGGAATGGTATTTTCAGGGATAGTAGTCGAGAGTTCTAGCTTTAATTAAGGCCGGAGTGTAAGGTTCTATCACCTTTTGTTTTTTTTTTTGATAGAGCTTCTCAAATATTGCAAAAAACGCGATTTTTTGATACTTTGACCACGTTTTTCTCAAAATATGGACGTGATGGAAACTTTTTACTTACGGATTCGTAATCAGCATGAAAAGTCTATCAAAAACAGCTTTAACATTTTAGGTTACAAAATTGTTTTCCATTTTTGTTGGCCTGTGTGTGTTATCATATTAATAAGAAAATTTTTAATTGATCCCACTTATGCAAAAATGAATTGCTTTACTCAACTTTTTGTATTATTTAACGAAATTTTGTTATTTGGTTGTTTTATGTTATTTTGTTACTGAATACAAAAATCTATACATATTACTACATGTACATAAATGTCCCTTTGTTTATTACCTTATGACTTTTGAACCGCGACACGGAATCGCACGAAACTTTGCACACTTATTTGTTTTTACCACGGGAAAGTTAAAAATATGTCGTTATTTGCAAGTACACCGTCAATTTTACAAGGGGACGTGGCACCTCCTTTAGGCTTGAAATTTTTAATCAGCTATAACTTCGGAACCATAAGTCCCAAGTACTTGAAGTTTGGTACGAAGACATGTCTATGGTAGGTAGTTTAAATAAATCAGTTTGTAATAGGGGGCGTGTCAAATCCCATAGGCGTGGAATTTTTAATCCGCCATAACTTCGGACCCATAAGGAACGTGAACTTGAAATTTGCTATGCAGACATGTACCCTGTAGTCAAATGTACTAGTTGTAAACTACCTCACAACTAGTATGAACCGCATGCCCAACTATCTTTTTTCCATGCAATCAACTGGTATTTTTAACATGGGGATGTCCTACGAGATGGAAATTGTCAGATTTCGGTCAGAAATATACCAGTCTCATACTAGTTAAAAATAGGCAGAAAAATGCTAGTCCAATTATGGACCAAAACCACTACATTGGCAGTAAAAAAATGAAATGAATTCATGAATATACAATAAAAAAACTTTTGATTAAGTGCACTTTAATATATTACACATTTTTATTTAACAGCCTTAGATTTGCCAATAATTAGTGTTAAATTTTTTGAGTATTAATTAAAAGCAAAAATAAATACGTAAATATTCCAGACTTTCGAACATAAATCTAAATGCATTTTTCATTAAATGTTCCCTGCAGGGAAAGCTACCAGTTGTGAACCAGAATGCTACCAGTTTGCATTTCAGCCCAACTAGTTCACGTTGTATCCTTTTTCAATGTTAGCGACTGGTATTTTTAACATGGCGATGTCATAGGAGATGCTAATTGTCCGCTCCTGCATCAGCACGCCACCAGTAGAAATACTAGTAGCATCATACCAGATGACGGGATAGACTGCCTATCCATCCCCCGTGAAAAGCATAAGTATGTCATTTTGCTCGCGGCGCTGCAACAGTGGCAATGGTCGACAGAGTAAAACTTTGGCACGCCAAATCAAGAGATCCGAGTTCGAATCTCAGTGAGCAAATTTTTTTTTATTATTATTTTTTTTTTCATTTATGTCTCTTGTGTAATTTTTGTTATTTATTGTTTTAAAAAGAAAAATTATTTCTTTTAATTTTTTATGGTATTTGAGTATTTAGGTTTTTCCAACTCAAATTTAATTTATGTACAATTTTTATTTTATATTTAAATTGAAATAATTATTGAAATTAATTCACTTACTTTACTTTAACAACCTCCACGCGCACTCGAACCTGAGATCTCAGAACCAGAATCGGTAGTCTTCACTCGACGCCACAGCCGACATTTACGATGAAAGCAATTAACCGCATTTTAGTTTTGGTTGTGCCTATTCAAAGACAGATGTCGCTGATCGCATAAGTTGTTCGAAATCGCCGAAATGGTAGGCCGTCGCTTTGGCACATACTAGTTAATGAACTAGTATTTACACTGGCTGGTTTGGCATTTCACTGCGNACCCGGCGAACTTCGTCCCGCCCAAAATTAATTTTTTTATTGAAATATTTGGTCCAACGTTTTCGCCAGCAATTCACGTTCACGTTTGGTTTTGTGGTCGACAGAAGGCATATCCTCCATTACCGTCTTAAATAACCTGATGAAAGCGTTATACCGGGAAGAAGTCCTTGCGGCTCGATAGTGAATCGTTCTTGAATCTGTATAGTCTAGTTGGTGGCAATTTCCAAACTGGTGAGTATCATTGATACACATTCTGTTTAGTCAACGTAAAGCAAGGACCGCAGGGTCAAGGTGCAGGAATGGTATTTTCAGGGATTGAAGTCAGAAGTCCAAGCCTTAATTTAAGCCTAAGTGGAATTTTGCTTAATTGCGGTAGGTACTCAAACTTCCCAAAATCAGTTTTTCCTGTTCAACAAATAACTATAAGTGACCATAAAGCAAAGGTGCAGGAATTTGCAGGGATAGTAGCCGAGATTTTCTTTCTTTAATCTAAGCCTAAGTGGGAGGTTCCACCACCCTTTGTTTCTTTGCTAGAGCTTCTCAAATATTGCAAAATCGCGATTCTTTGACACTGACCTTGTTTTTCTTAAAATCTGGAGTTGACGGAAACTTTATGCTTACGTCAAAAATAGCATGAACATTAGCTGCATCAAATTTGTTTCTATTTTTGTTGGCGTGTGTAAAACTATTGTTAATTAGCCAATACTCGCATGTTTGCGGCGCCTTCAAACACCTTTCGAACTGTAAAACAATGATTAAATTTTATTCTACGCATATCTATAATACGGGTATCGCATTTCAAGCAAATCAGACCTTTATGGTCTCGTATAGATCGGTCCCTATTCCAACTATCAGAAAAAAGTATCCAATATTTTAACCCTGACAATAAGCTAAGTCGCACCATAAATAAGATTTTTTCCAATAGATCGGTATCTGGTCCACCTATCAGAAAAAGTATCCTATATTTTAACCCAGACAATAAGCTACCTACGTGCCAAATTTCAAGCAAATCGGACCATAAATAAGACTTTTTCGAATAGATCGGTCCCTGGTCCACTTAACGGGAAAAATGGATCCTATATGCTAATTTAGGCAAAAGGCTACCTACGTACCAAATGCACTCCTTATGGTTAGGAAACATATTGTTCCCAATTGAGTCATGTTCGCAATGAATTTCACAATTATCCGAAATTTTCCAAGCTTCACAACAAATTTTCCACCTTAACATTGTCCAAAATCATCAAATCATGCGATAAAATACAAAATTTCGTCGAAAAAATTCAAATATTTCGCGTTCTTCTGGATTTTTCCGACTTTTCCAGAATTTTCTATTTTACCATGCCAAATCGGCCCAACCGTTCTCAATTGATGAATTACTATACATTTTTCACACCATTTTATATATATAGATATACGAATTTAACCCAGATTGTCCCAGATTAATTATTTTTCGATTTTTTTTGGTTTCATCTATATACAGGGTAAAAGTAGCGTTAAAGTAAAGGAAAAAATATGACTAAAGCTTTGGGAGTAGCATAGTTCTCCCGAGATCGGCCGTTGCCATATGGCAACACGGGGCGTGTTCCAGATGGATTGTTATAGGGCAGTATTTGGTTAAAATATGAAGTAATAGAAACATTGTTTATAAGTTTTAATACATTTGTTGATAATATATGCTTATTCTACGTGCACAGATGATGAAGAAGTTAATTTTTAGTATGAAAAGTAGCAAAACATTTCAAACATAAACCCACATCACATTTTGCACATGCTACTCGTCCTATAGTTTTTCGTGCTTCACCAACACACCGAAGTTTATTTTTGTCAATTTGTTCAGTGGTTTAGTCACAAAAAGATATAAGGTCCCAGTGTGGAGATCCCCGAGGACCGAAAGACCATACAAAGTGTTTGGGAGTAGTATTGGATAGTAAGCAGCTGTGGATGCGCAATGTTGAAGAAAGAGAGAAGAAGGCCAGTGCATGTAAAAGAATGCTGGGAGTCACTTGGGGTTTGTCACCTGCTCTGATGCATTGGTGATACACAGCAATAGTCAGCCCAATACTGCTCTATGGCGCTTTGGTGGTTTGGAATGCCGCAAAAAAGTCCTTATGCCTCGGGCCAATGTAGAAGGTGCATCGCGGGAGCGCTGTGGTCCACTTCGAAGGCTGCGCTTTAAAAACCCTTAGTTTTTCGCCCATTGGTCGATGTGCTGGGAAATCCGTAGATTGACGGTCATAGGGTAATTCAATTTCAGAACCTTTGGGCGCCGCTTAATTGGGGCGGAAATCACAAGCAGCACAGACTTCATGGCACCTATCTTTAAGTGGAAACGAACTTTTTGCACAGCGATTAAGGAGGAAGGATGGCGCAAGGGAATGAAACCCTTGGTTACCGGAGTGGGTACCGGGATTCACTGCCGGGAACTGAACGTCAGGCGGACAGTAAGGCTACCTGACCATTGCAGCTTATTTCAAGCAGAGGTTTTCGCAATGAGGATAACTGCAGAGCTAGGATTCACCGAAACGACAATCAATTCAAACCTATTCCAGACGGCAATTAAGGCAGTTTCCTCATATAGTATTTCATCCATAAACGTCCCTCGCAGCCCTGAAGCCATTGAAAAGGTAGACGCTGACAAAAGGCTACATATCTATTGGGTGCCCGGTCACAAGGGAATCTAGGGTAATGAAATAGCAGATGGGAATGAAAAAAAACGCCACCAGTCTTCCCTGGAATNATCAAATCATGCGATAAAATACAAAATTTCGTCGAAAAAATTCAAATATTTCGCGTTCTTCTGGATTTTTCCGACTTTTCCAGAATTTTCTATTTTACCATGCCAAATCGGCCCAACCGTTCTCAATTGATGAATTACTATACATTTTTCACACCATTTTATATATATAGATATACGAATTTAACCCAGATTGTCCCAGATTAATTATTTTTCGATTTTTTTTGGTTTCATCTATATACAGGGTAAAAGTAGCGTTAAAGTAAAGGAAAAAATATGACTAAAGCTTTGGGAGTAGCATAGTTCTCCCGAGATCGGCCGTTGCCATATGGCAACACGGGGCGTGTTCCAGATGGATTGTTATAGGGCAGTATTTGGTTAAAATATGAAGTAATAGAAACATTGTTTATAAGTTTTAATACATTTGTTGATAATATATGCTTATTCTACGTGCACAGATGATGAAGAAGTTAATTTTTAGTATGAAAAGTAGCAAAACATTTCAAACATAAACCCACATCACATTTTGCACATGCTACTCGTCCTATAGTTTTTCGTGCTTCACCAACACACCGAAGTTTATTTTTGTCAATTTGTTCAGTGGTTTAGTCACAAAAAGATATAAGGTCCCAGTGTGGAGATCCCCGAGGACCGAAAGACCATACAAAGTGTTTGGGAGTAGTATTGGATAGTAAGCAGCTGTGGATGCGCAATGTTGAAGAAAGAGAGAAGAAGGCCAGTGCATGTAAAAGAATGCTGGGAGTCACTTGGGGTTTGTCACCTGCTCTGATGCATTGGTGATACACAGCAATAGTCAGCCCAATACTGCTCTATGGCGCTTTGGTGGTTTGGAATGCCGCAAAAAAGTCCTTATGCCTCGGGCCAATGTAGAAGGTGCATCGCGGGAGCGCTGTGGTCCACTTCGAAGGCTGCGCTTTAAAAACCCTTAGTTTTTCGCCCATTGGTCGATGTGCTGGGAAATCCGTAGATTGACGGTCATAGGGTAATTCAATTTCAGAACCTTTGGGCGCCGCTTAATTGGGGCGGAAATCACAAGCAGCACAGACTTCATGGCACCTATCTTTAAGTGGAAACGAACTTTTTGCACAGCGATTAAGGAGGAAGGATGGCGCAAGGGAATGAAACCCTTGGTTACCGGAGTGGGTACCGGGATTCACTGCCGGGAACTGAACGTCAGGCGGACAGTAAGGCTACCTGACCATTGCAGCTTATTTCAAGCAGAGGTTTTCGCAATGAGGATAACTGCAGAGCTAGGATTCACCGAAACGACAATCAATTCAAACCTATTCCAGACGGCAATTAAGGCAGTTTCCTCATATAGTATTTCATCCATAAACGTCCCTCGCAGCCCTGAAGCCATTGAAAAGGTAGACGCTGACAAAAGGCTACATATCTATTGGGTGCCCGGTCACAAGGGAATCTAGGGTAATGAAATAGCAGATGGGAATGAAAAAAAACGCCACCAGTCTTCCCTGGAATAGACAAACTACATTTGTATACCACTTCAACACTTGTACAATGAAATATACGATAATATGATTAGGCAGTTCAGGGCTAGATGGAATGAGTTAACCACCTGCAAAACTGCAAAAATACATACAAACGATACATGATGATATTTTCCGTTGCCATATGGCAACACGGGGTCAATTCGGGCTAGCGAACATATCGAAACTTGGTAAAAAGAGGAACAGCTCACATTACGCCCCGTGTTGCCATATGGCAACGGACTTGAAAAACACTTAAATTATATAGCATGGACGATTGTTTTTTATTGTTACTTGTTATCAATAGAGTCACTAATGTTTTAACTAGTATTTTAACACTGTCATATTTTATAAATAAAAAAAAGCTTTCTATAAATGCATACTTACTTCTTCATAATATGACATTTTGATGGTTTTCTGCCACTCCTAATTTTGTTTAAATAACATACTTGCTTACACTCAATAGACGGCAAGAATCTGACGGAAGCATATGCGTTACGAAAGATACACCTTTTAGGAATTAGTTAACGTACACATAAGCATTTTGAAGTAAGCGGCTTTTATTTTACACTCTCTTAAACAAGGTGTATTTTGCGTTGCCATATGGCAACACGGGGTCAATTTGGGTTAATACATACATTCTTGCCACTGCTAATCACATGAATAACAATCCTAAAAACGAAAATGTGACTGCAATATTTCTTGTTTAAAATGTTTTAGATCCATCGAACACCACGGACTTTATCGGCCGCCGATTTAGTTGGGCTTGCTAGTCTTTCCATTGCACCACAACTAATTGGTCGGAGCAATTAAGTTGGTGTAGTGTGCGCACCTCCATACATCTTCATGTACATATTTCAAGCGAGCCCTACCATTTAAATAGGCGGCTGATAAATTCTGTGGTATGAGGTGGCTCCTATAGCTGCATTATTACATCTATTCCGTGTGTTGCAATATCCACGGAAGCAGCAGTTATGAAGAAAATTAATTAAAAATATTAGACAAATTCTCTACTTATATGTTTGGCTTTCCTTCGTTTTATTTTTCCAACGTCAAAAGCTGGACTTTTTTTTGAAAAAGTTGGTACAACAAAAAATACGAAACACGTTTTCTGTCAGATAGCTAACATGGCGGATAAGAAGAAGAAGTGAAACTACCCGGAAAAAAGAATTTTATATGCTAATCTGGGCAAAAACCTACGTACGCACCAAATTTTAAGCAAATCGGACGATAAATACGATTTTTTCGAATAGATCGGTCCCTGGTCCACTTCCCGGAAAAAAAGGATCCTATATGCTAATATAAGCAAAAAGCTACCTACGTACCAAATTTTAAGCAAACCGGACCATAAATACGATTTTTTTCGAATAGATCGGTCCCTGGTCCACCGGAGGGTTTTCCCAAAATTTTCTTTCGCAAAAACATTCTCCTGGCAATTACNAATTAAGGCAGTTTCCTCATATAGTATTTCATCCATAAACGTCCCTCGCAGCCCTGAAGCCATTGAAAAGGTAGACGCTGACAAAAGGCTACATATCTATTGGGTGCCCGGTCACAAGGGAATCTAGGGTAATGAAATAGCAGATGGGAATGAAAAAAAACGCCACCAGTCTTCCCTGGAATAGACAAACTACATTTGTATACCACTTCAACACTTGTACAATGAAATATACGATAATATGATTAGGCAGTTCAGGGCTAGATGGAATGAGTTAACCACCTGCAAAACTGCAAAAATACATACAAACGATACATGATGATATTTTCCGTTGCCATATGGCAACACGGGGTCAATTCGGGCTAGCGAACATATCGAAACTTGGTAAAAAGAGGAACAGCTCACATTACGCCCCGTGTTGCCATATGGCAACGGACTTGAAAAACACTTAAATTATATAGCATGGACGATTGTTTTTTATTGTTACTTGTTATCAATAGAGTCACTAATGTTTTAACTAGTATTTTAACACTGTCATATTTTATAAATAAAAAAAAGCTTTCTATAAATGCATACTTACTTCTTCATAATATGACATTTTGATGGTTTTCTGCCACTCCTAATTTTGTTTAAATAACATACTTGCTTACACTCAATAGACGGCAAGAATCTGACGGAAGCATATGCGTTACGAAAGATACACCTTTTAGGAATTAGTTAACGTACACATAAGCATTTTGAAGTAAGCGGCTTTTATTTTACACTCTCTTAAACAAGGTGTATTTTGCGTTGCCATATGGCAACACGGGGTCAATTTGGGTTAATACATACATTCTTGCCACTGCTAATCACATGAATAACAATCCTAAAAACGAAAATGTGACTGCAATATTTCTTGTTTAAAATGTTTTAGATCCATCGAACACCACGGACTTTATCGGCCGCCGATTTAGTTGGGCTTGCTAGTCTTTCCATTGCACCACAACTAATTGGTCGGAGCAATTAAGTTGGTGTAGTGTGCGCACCTCCATACATCTTCATGTACATATTTCAAGCGAGCCCTACCATTTAAATAGGCGGCTGATAAATTCTGTGGTATGAGGTGGCTCCTATAGCTGCATTATTACATCTATTCCGTGTGTTGCAATATCCACGGAAGCAGCAGTTATGAAGAAAATTAATTAAAAATATTAGACAAATTCTCTACTTATATGTTTGGCTTTCCTTCGTTTTATTTTTCCAACGTCAAAAGCTGGACTTTTTTTTGAAAAAGTTGGTACAACAAAAAATACGAAACACGTTTTCTGTCAGATAGCTAACATGGCGGATAAGAAGAAGAAGTGAAACTACCCGGAAAAAAGAATTTTATATGCTAATCTGGGCAAAAACCTACGTACGCACCAAATTTTAAGCAAATCGGACGATAAATACGATTTTTTCGAATAGATCGGTCCCTGGTCCACTTCCCGGAAAAAAAGGATCCTATATGCTAATATAAGCAAAAAGCTACCTACGTACCAAATTTTAAGCAAACCGGACCATAAATACGATTTTTTTCGAATAGATCGGTCCCTGGTCCACCGGAGGGTTTTCCCAAAATTTTCTTTCGCAAAAACATTCTCCTGGCAATTACGAACTACTGAAAAAAAATTAGCCAAATCGGCCCAACCGTTCTCAATTGATGAATTACTATATATTTTTCACATCAATAATCATTATGAATATTTATCATTACTTAACAGGTCTAGTTTAATTGAATACGTCCTCGATTTATTGGTTTACAAAATATACCCACATAAAAGTTATAATATTTTGTGTACTTTATTGTATTAAACTGTCGAAGTCAAATAAAACATGGCATGACTAAATCGTTTTGTACTTGGCACATTTTCGAACTAGTTCGGTTTCTCTTAGGAAATTATAGTTGTAAACTAGAATTTTTCTTGACTAGTTTGGGGTTTCACTGCAGGGTATGTATGGTAGATGCCTATAGTTAGGGCTGCCATAACTGTTTGCCCTTAATTCCGGACGCCAGCGATGAAAAGATTGCGTGCGCTTTAGGATTTAAGTTTCACCGCATACCTTTGGACCACATTAACCGACATCGATAATTCTCAGGGGAGGTCCCATACTAATTTGGTTTAAAACCGATCATTGGACCATGAAGAAATTAACGGTACTTTTAAATTTGTATACCAGAATCGAAGTCGGTTGTGTTTTTTGCTTAAAAATTACTTGTTATTGTTTAATTGAGTTGTACCGAGCCTTGCAGAGGAATTTATAATGCATAGAGCTTATTATGAACTTATTGAAGAGTTAAAATACAAATTTGTTAGTTACCTTAATTGCATGCAAATTTTAAAATGCGACTTCGTCTTTACACCAAAATCATAGTTTTTTCATTATTATTAACCGATTTCAAAAAAGGAGGAGGTTATCTATTCGTCGGCATACTTTTTTTATGTACATATGTTACCGCATAACTGATTTCGATAATTCTTTTTCTGGTGCCTCAGGGGAGGTCCCATCCTAATTTGGTTTAGATCCGATTATTAGATAATGAAGAAATTAATGGTAGTCTTAAAGTTTTTTATGAGAATTTAAACAATAGTCTTCGAATGTCTTCTATAAATCGATACATTTTTTAGTGATGATTTCATTTTGCGCCCCTGTACTGTAGTATTTTCTCATCAAGTTGTCAAGGCAATGCTCGTTTATTGAAGTTGGCAATGCAAATAATAATTATACAAAGAGAAAGTACATATCATGGACTTTAAAATAGCGCTGAGTTATTACAAAAATAGATTCAACTATCTATGTATGTATTTTTGTAAAATGTCAATATTCTGTGTAAATTATATAACTAAGCTTTATACTTTATTAGTTTCGTAATAATCTGATATCTGACTTCAAGTGTTAAGATTTTGAGACTTATCGAATAAATGGTTAAAGAGAAATTACTTAAAGTTTGAACAAAAACGAGTTAAAATGTCCCACCCGTCACGTTGGAATGCCCTGTTTTCATAAATTGGTCCATTTTGTGCACTCCCGTCTCAAGCTTTGATTTCGCTGTTGAATTACACCAATTCACTGATCCTAGCACCTAGCTAATTTCGCACGAGTTGAAAAGAAAGAGGAATCAATTAGAAAATGGAATGCAAAAATTAGAGACAATGTCGTATTCACAATTGTCTAATTCACGATATTACACAAAATCAACAAAAAAAATAATGATGGCCCAATAATCCACATTGTAAAATGAGCATAATTGTAAAATTTGGTAGATTTTAAGCTTACGGTGGTAGATGTGGTAGAAACGCAATTTAGAACAAGTAAGAGCAGCGCTCTCTTCGGCTATGCCGAAGGCTCCATACCTTTCATGAGCATCTGAAAATTTTACGTTAACAGATTGCTGCATTTGAAAAAATTTATATATTCACAGCAGACATAGATAGAGGAGATACATATAACGGGTGATTTTTTTGAGGTTAGGATTTTCATGCATTAGTATTTGACAGATCACGTGGGATTTCAGACATGGTGTCAAAGAGAAAGATGCTCAGTATGCTTTGACATTTCATCATGAATAGACTTACTAACGAGCAACGCTTGCAAATCATTGAATTTTATTACCAAAATCAGTGTTCGGTTCGCTTTACGTCCGATTTATGGTCTACATAATCGACCAAGTGAGCAAACAATTAATGCGATTGTGACCAAGTTTCGCACTCAGTTTACTTTATTGGACATTAAACCAACCACACGAATGCGTACAGTGCGTACAGAAGAGAATATTGCGTCTGTTTCTGAGAGTGTTGCTGAAGACCGTGAAATGTCGATTCGTCGCCGTTCGCAGCAATTGGGTTTGCGAAACACATTTCGAACCGAACACTGATTTTGGTAATAAAATTCAATGATTTGCAAGCGTTGCTCGTTAGTAAGTCTATTCATGATGAAATGTCAAAGCATACTGAGCATCTTTCTCTTTGACACCATGTCTGAAATCCCACGTGATCTGTCAAATACTAATGCATGAAAATCCTAACCTCAAAAAAATCACCCGTTATAAAAAATTCTAGCTAAACAATCACAGGTATGGAAGCTACGGCTTTTACTACATTACCCTCAAAGCCCAAAAAGAGAATAAGAGCATTTCCCAAAACACGGAAAATACTGCTAGTGAACCCGTGGCTTCAAACACGCCTTCTAAAGACGACCCCATGAAAGGGGAGAGTGAATTGGCTTCGATCCAGGGAAACCTGGACCGACAAGACCCTGGAGTTAAATTTAGGCACGGGCAGCGATGCTAGTTCCATCATTGGGCCTTTTAGGATCTGTCTTCAGTCGATGGATCGAGATCTCGGAGGAACAACTCCTGGATTCGGACCAAGAGGACGCTGACGTAACAGTAGTAGCGCTCAAAGACGACAGCCAGGACATAATGGACGACGAGACCATGGGCATGTCTGAGAATGGTGAGGGTCCTACAAATTAACCTTCACTATTTGAAGGCAGCATCGACTGCTCCTCTCCTGCACCTAGACGAAAGAGGAGAGAAGCTTATATTTGTCCAGGACCCTGAGTGGTACATCAGAAGATTTGCGGACTCAATTCTAATGCGTATCATGTTGTGTCAGTCCCTATGGCAGGTAAGATTAGATCATGCATTTTAATAACCAAAAACTTTTCTTATCTTCTACTCACACAGTTTAGTGACGAGGAAATGGTGAGCGTACGCGTGGAAGTACGATCCAAACCACTCTGGCTGGTCTTATCTTACATGGCACATGTGAAAGAGGCCAACAAGAGGAAGTTTCCCATCGTTATCGCAACCGATGCGAATGCTCATCATTCGCTGTGGGGATCCACGGACATTAACAAACGGGGTGAGTCTATTATCGATTTCATTTTTTCAAATAGCTTAGCAATTTGTAATAGCGGAATTAGGCCAACATTTGTAACCTTTAACAGAAAGGAAGTACTAGACATCTCTCTTGTGTCGGATAGCTTTCTAGAAAATATTAGCGAGTAGTATGACTCAAATGACCACTCCTTTTCCGACCATAGATACATAAATTTTAAGATCTCCTTCGAACCACCATCTTCAATCGCTTACAGAAACAGGAGACGAATCGACTGGAACAAGTTCAGGAATACACTATCGGACTTCCTTTTTAAAAGCGCTTCTCACGGTAAGTCTCGCTTACCGATAACATCTGATGAAGCGGAATCTGTAGACTTCCAGCACGCTTCTCCCAATGGACTAGATTCATCGGAAAAAATTGAAGAAGCAGTGGACCATATCACCAAAGCCTGTAACGCGGCTTTTTCCGCCTCTGCCCTATCACAATTCCGAAGGGGAAAAAGAAGCCACACTGGTGGAACGGAGAAATCTCCGCGCTGGGGAAGGAAAACAGGAAGCTTTTTAATACAGCGAAAAGAGATGGATCGTGGCACTCATATAAGGAAGCCTTAAAAAATTTCAAGCGAGCCATTAAAAGGGCTCAGAGGACATCATGGAAAAACTTCTGTGACAATATTCAGGAACATTGGAAGCCTACCGTTTACGGGAGGTATTATCCCCTTTTCTCCCAGTTATATCCATAGGCCAAACGGCGAGTGGACTTCATCTCGAAATGACTTGATAGAGATTCTTGTAGACACACACTTTCCTGGCTGCACCGCGGTGGAGAGTAACTCGGCCCCTACTCTAGGACCATTTCTGGCAGGGGAAGCCCCATAGGAATGTGAATAGGGCCATAAGATCTTTTAAACCCTTCAAATCCCCTGGGTTGGATGGCATTTTCCCAGCGAAGCCGTAAAAAGCATCTGATATTTATGCAATAACCTAACGGTAATCTATAAGGTTTCTCTCAACTCGGAATATAGGGAGGCAGAGCCTCTCATGTGAAGCCCAACGATTTTCGGTCAATCATCTTCTCTTCTTTCATCCTTAAGGTCCTGGAAAGGATACTGGACACATTTTTTCGGCATAAGATGGATCCTAAGAAGCTATCTGACTGCCAACACGCCTAATCGAAAGGCAAATCTGTGGAAACTGCACTCCACAAAATAGTTTACAATATTGAGAAATCCTTGGCATTATCAGGTAGCTAACACTAGGTATCTTTCTAGACATAGAAGGGGCCTTTAATAATGTGCTCCCAGAGGCGATCACATCATCTATGCTCCAGATCGGACTTGATCGATCACTGGTAGACGTTGTCCGTATTCGTAGAACTACTTACTCGGAGAAGGGTGGTGCTCACATCATAAGATATGCGACAAGGAGCACTCCCCAAGGAGGAGTACTCTCACCACTCCTCTGGAATCTTACGGTAAACACCCTACTCACTCGCTTACAAGGCACCGGCTGCAACGCTATTGCGTATGCCGATGATCTTGCCCTAACTGCAACCGGTAAACACCCACAAATCTTGGGAGAACACCTTGAGTATCGTGGAAACCTGGTCTAGAGAATGCGGACTGAACGCCAATCCAGCTAAAATGGTCACGGTTCTCTTTATACGGAAAACAAAAATCCCCCAATTTCCACTTCCTACCTTAAATGGCATAGAGCTTTCGCTCTCTAATAAAGTGAAATACTTGGGCGTCATCTTGGACAGGAAACTTACCTGGCATCGCAACGTAGAAGAGCGGGCCAAAGAGGCCTGCAAAATGGCTATAGGCTAGGAACGGTGTCTCTACCCCCACATAGTTCACTCGATTTGCACAGTAGTTGTACGTCCTATATTATTCTACGGCGTCACAGTCTGGCGGACATCACTGGATAAATCGCCGACAAATTCTAAGCTCTCCAAGGTTCAAAAGGTGGAATGCATGCTTATCACAGGTGCACTGCCATCTGCAATTATCAAAGATATAGAAACACTCCTAAACTTTCTTCTCGTAGACCTTTTTGAGAAGCTACAGGCGAGGTGCAATGCTGTAAGAATAAATGCACTGTCGAAATGGAAAGACACCAGATTCGGTCACACAAACATCCTAACCAACTATCCTGACACATTCAGGTCCCCAGATTATACAACACCACCGATGGTGCTCAGGAATAAGTTCTTCACTCTTATAGGGAAGAAACTCGAAGGGGAGAAAGGACTGGGAGACCACTCTGTCTGCGGCCTCCAAGATAACTCAGCAGCCATCTACACGGATGGCTCTACATAAATTAAATTTAAGAGTAGGGAGTGGGATATAATCGAAGGACATCTCATTAGATCTCTGCTTTAGGCTACCAGACCACTGCAGTGTATTCCAAGCAGAACTCGCGGCCATAAAGAAGGCTGCACTCTGGCTCATCGATTCTATACTATACACGCCGATAGCCAAGCAGAAATTAAGTCTCTGGATTGCTACAAGACATCATCTATAACTGCGTTAGAATGTAGGAAAGTCCTTAACGATCTAGCTTCAAAATCTACTACTTACATCGTGCGGGTGCCGGGCCACAGGGCCTTTCAGGGTAACTGTGCGGCGGACGAGCTTGAGAGGAAGGGAACCACCCTGTCAGGCGTCAACTCCTCTCATACAGCGGGCTTACACATATTTACCTGTAAGACATAGCTCAGGACATACTTTCCTGAGACGGCAAACAAAAGATGGTGGGAAGAACGCACGTGCGGGACGACTCGACAAATCTGGCCCAACTTCGACAAGATAAGATCCGACGCTCTTACTCGGTTAGAACGTCCTGTACCAAGGCTGGTGACCGGTATAATTACGGGCCACTGCTGAATGGGAAGGCATGCTAGCAGAATGCCGCAACGAGGACGAAATCGAGAGTGTGGAGCATTATCTCTGTCATTGCCCCGTCCTCATGTTGGCGAGAAGATGCTCATTTCACCACCACCGTTTTGATTGTCTCGCGGAACTAAGTGAAGCAGGCATTTACGAATTCTGGCGCCTTCTAAACCTAACCAACTGGTTCCACTTCTAGGTGAACGGACGGGTTCGAATTCGAGCTCTCAATTGGTATCACCACAGACCCATTGGGTCTAAGTGTGCGTCTCTCCTATGTTGGATGAAGGCAGGCGCTTTATCCTAACCTCACCTGTGCCTATCATTGGATACCATGTACATACATGTGTTTAAAGTACAAAACCGCATATCAAAAAAATGTAAAACCGCGTATCAAGATAATGCAAAACCGCGTATGTGAGGTTGCATAAATTATTTTCTAGAGAGTAAAAACACTCATATTTCAAAGTGGTTCTCTTTTTTATATAGAAATCGCATTTCTGGCTAGTATATTTCAGGACGAATGCATAAGGATTGAGCCTAGAGCTTGTGTGAGTAAATCCAATTTTTGGCAGCAAATGACAGTTACGCGGTATTGCAGAATGACGATACGCGGTTTTGTACTTTAAACGACGATATGTATATATGTACCTACTTGTAAAAATTGTTTTTAAGTAAAATCTAATAACTGTTATTTTTGATCGAAAAATAAAAATCATAATATAACGATTAAAGAAGATCGAAAAAATAAAAATCACATAATAATGATTAAAAATGATCGTAAAAATAAAAATATTAAAATAACGATGAAAGATGATCAAAATAATAAAAATCACATAATAGCGACTAAAAATGAAAATCATAAAATAACGATGAAAGATGATCAAAAGAATAAAAATCACGATAAAAATAATCGCAAAAGAACGATTAATTTATGGTTTTTATTTTAAAAATCTTAACGGTTACGATCCCTTGGATTAATCAATTAACTTCATTAAAACTTTGAAATAAAATTTTCGAGGGATTTATTTATATGACATTTGGGTACCAGGCCATATTGATATTGCAGGGAATTGTTTTGCGGAGAAGTTGGCCAGGAAATGTACTTCTTTCTCTTTGGTTAGTATATTGGGAGGATACTAAATTATTTGTTTTCACGCGAAAGGGCTAAATATCACACCGAATCGTCACTGTTTACAGAACAATAAGGTGGAATCAAAACTTTGTTGTAAGCTGCCTAGAATTTGTTTGTGAGGTACCAAAAATATTTACTTATGTACAAGAATGCATAATTTTTGTCTTTAACATTGACACTGTAATGAAGTTATAATAACGACCAAAAATATTTGATTTGATAACTGATTTAGCTTTATTTTTGGCCCATTTAGCCTTTTCTCTGAAAAAGTTGTGGCAACACTGCTTTTATTAAGAGAAATACATAGCTCCGAGTTTAAGAACCCTAAGGTCTCAACTAGAGTATGGCTCAGTCATTTGGAATCCATTTTATGATGTTCATAACAGAAGAATTGAACGTGTTCAAAAAAATTTGTTTGAAATACTGCTTATCACATCTTAAGTTTGATTTATCTCTTCCACCTTTTATTTCATGACGAATACTAGTCAATTTGCATATGCTTCAAATTAGAAGAATGATATCAACGGTTACGTTTTTCTACGATATATTAACATCGATTGTCCTGGTAAAACTCAATGTCCCTTTAAAAAAACTTCGTATGCCTGATCATTAATTGAGTTAAATGTTTTGGATAATAATAATTCTTTAGATTTTGTTATTTTCTTATGTACTTAATTTATAACACTGTACCGTAAAATTAACTTTTTTTCTGGGTATTGGACCAAACCAATTTTTTCAAGAGATTGAGTCATAGGTAAAAAGTTATTTTTCCGTTTTTCGAAGTTAGCCTCCGAAATCGAGATATGGGCCTTCGAAGTTCGAAATAGGACCTTTGGTAAAAAAATATATTTAATTATTGCATATAAATAACTAAACACCTAAAAATATAGACGTAATCATCCTTTTGCTCTTATTTAAATGGTATATAACTTTTTTTGTGCAAACTTATATTACAGGTGCTATAAGGGGTTAAACCCCCTTTCTTTCGATATGCATATTTGTATACTCCATATATAAAAATTAAAAAAAAAACACATTTAAATGAAAAAATACCTTTTTTTATAAAAAAATATAGTTTAAACAAAAAAAATACTAACCGATTTTTAAAAAATTGAGATCTTTGTAAAGACGATTAAATACCATTTCTTCTGATATGCATATTTATATGCTTCGTATATAAAAATTTGAGAAAAAAACACATTTAAAGGAAAAAATACCTTTTTTTTATAAAAAAAATATTTTAAACAAAAAATTTACTCACCGGTTTTTAAAAAATTGGCATTGTTGTTAAGGTGATTAAACCCTTTCGTCTAATATACATATTTGTATACTTCGTATATAAGAATTGGAGAAAAAATCACTTAAAAAGAAAAAATACCAATTTTTTCATATAAAAATAAAATTTTACAAAAAAAACACTAACTAGTAATACAATTGAATACCGTATTTTAAAGTTGGTTTAGTCCAATACCCAGCAGAGCGCTGTACAGTGTATTTACTCATTAAGGACCGTTTTCTCAAGTCACCTTTAACTTTAAAGCTCACTTTATATTTAAAGGTTGCTTTAAAATCTATGGCTATGTCTAACGTAAAGCAGATAATAATCGGTTTTTGACGTATGTATGTTTCATGGTTGTAAACCAATTTAAAAGCGATAACAAAATGCTTTACATTAGACACAACCACAAATTTTAATGTAACCTTTAAATATAAAGTGAGCTTTAAAGTTAAATTTTTCTTGGGAAAACGGCCCTAAGTTCTCTAATTGTATTAGCGAGTCAGTAAGAACATATGAATTGTGTCATTAACTTAATAAAGCAAATACAAATATCTCAATTCCAGCGCCAAATTCTTCGATAAATGATTCGACTTCAGCGCCACCTAGTGGATCCATTTTTCACAAACGGATTTCTTGTTATGCAGGTAGAATACATTTTAACTTTGAGCGAAATCGGTTCATAAGTACGATTTTTATAAATAGGTCGACTTCAGAGCCACCTATCGAGTTTTCTAGTAGCATTTATTAGGGCCAAATATAGGACTCAAAATTGATATTTACAGTTGATATTTTGCCACTGTCTGCCGAGTGGTGACCTAGACCACCCGTCCACGCCCTCTAAAATTGAGGGAAATATTTTTTATTGAAAACTCGAAAAATTTTACCTACTAAATCGGGGATGCTCTATTTTTTGGTGGTATGACCGACTTGCGGTTTCGTCCGGAAGTGGGTTAAACTGACCGGAAGTCCATTTTATAAAATTAGATTTACATATTTTTAACACAGATTTCGATTCTAAGGATAAAAACACGTAACTTTTGTTTGGAACTTTTTTCCCTGCATTTTTCAACCTCTAAATGACCTCGGAACTGCAACTCGTCCTGATTTCTTAAATGAGTGAAAATGTTTTTATTGGAAAACGAAAAAATATGAATTAAAATGTCGAATATACTCTAACTCTATTACCGACTTCCGGTTTCGGCCGGATGTAAGTTAAACTGAACGGAAGTCCATTTATTTAAATGGGATATACATATTTTTACCGCAGATTCGAGTTTTGAGCATAAAAAACATACTTTTTGTCCACAAAATCCGAATCTGTAGTAAAAACATACATGTGTAATTTAAAAAAAAAA
>NW_016159981.1:5894-7197 GCF_001687245.7 Rhagoletis zephyria | reverse complement strand
TTTCATATATTTATGTATGTGCCAGTTTTACCGTTATATATTTTTTATCTTCTCGTTTATTCCATGGGGCTGAACGAACCATTATATCACATTCCCTGGCAAGTTTTGAAAGAATATTTTCGATACTAAATTTTATTAAAACCAAATGTTGAAATCAGCTTCATATAGAAACAGTGTCATCGTTAATTAAAAAAGAGATGTTCTTAAATATCATAACTTTACGACACTCACATATTGACTAGATTTGACTATTTATTTTATTATATTTTAATTTGAATTATTTGTTTATAAAAATATAGTTTATTCCTTAACAAACAGTAAATGAAAATAAGGTTGATCTTTGAACAACATTAAAAAAAATCGACAAACTTTCGTAAAAATTTCGAACTTTCTATTTCAATTTTATCTCTTAATATTTTGGAGTTTTTTAGCTCATTCAATTTTAGTCTAATAAAGTGCAAATTTAAAGTAGCTGTGATATACAGCAGTGTTGCCGATTTTGGTACTTTCGTACCAAAACTGGTACTCTGAAAACGATTTGGTACGTTGGTACGTTGATTTTGATTTTGGTACATTTTCCATAAAGTCGACAGCTCGGGAAAGCGGTATTTATTTCTTTCGATATATTTTTTAATTTTTCTATTTTATATTTTTATTCGCCACATACTCGAAGAGTTCTAAAAAAGCTCATTAAAAAATTGAAGAATTTCCTCGAGTTTTGAACAGAGTTTAGAAATCATACCTCTATGTTTTTTTGTTATAATATGAGCTAAATTTTTATAAATAATTTAATTTTCAATTTTTAAATAAATTTAGTGAAACGTTTATTTAGTGAAACAATTTATACTTTCTTCATTGAAAAATATAAAATGGGGGAAAAAAAATATTAAAAACGATAAGTCGCAGCTATGTATTTTAAACTTGCGCTTTATTTGAATTGATCGGGCTACAAAACTGCATACTCAAAATATGTATTTCTAGGAAATCTAATTAAAAATCTTTACGAAAGTTTGTTGATTTTGTTAAAGTTGCGCAAAGATTAAACCTTGGATTTATACGGGTTTTGTTAAAGTGTAAACTGCATTTTTTTAAACAAATAATTAAAATTATATAATTTTAAGACAAATGGCCAATCTAGTTAATATGTTTTGAAAAGCACTTGAAATGTCAAGTTTTAGTACTGAATTCAAAGAAGATGTCTCTTTTATCCATTCATAATAACTTAAAAAAATGGGTTTGTTAAGAAGTGTATCTTAAAATATCTGCCTTGACATTTATGATAAAAGTGTAAAATATGTAAATG
>NW_016159981.1:1296-4925 GCF_001687245.7 Rhagoletis zephyria | reverse complement strand
AATTGCAGATATTGATCTACTGAATCGATCTAGTGAACTAAACTTCAGTAATTGTTTATTAATAATAATTATTGTTTATAAACAAAAAAAAATTTTTTTTTTCAAATTGATTTTTTGCAACTTGCCACATCTTTTTTTTCTCTCAAACTTTTTTGTCTATTAGGGAATAGTATAAACTATTTTCAGTACGAGTAGCAATATGCTAAAATTCGTCGTTTTCGAGTTATGATTTTTTTTCTGAAAATGCACTTATATGATGCTAGCAGATTTTCGTGCCAGTTGATGGCACAAAAATTGTTGCCCATTATGACAAAATTTCCTTGCTGGAAATTTTTTAAGGTTGCACGATCAGAGCCAAACGTTTTTCCCAATTGGCCTCTGATTTTGGCCCAATTGGGCCCAATTAGCGATTTGCCCAATCTACCGAAGATTTCCCCAACCAGTGCTCACAATTTGCTCAAAGTGAACATGCAAACGCAATTAAAACGTTTTTATCGATAAAATCACACATACATTATTTTATCGAAAAAATCTGCTCTCTTATCAGTGGTGGAAAATGAGTGTGCATTGTGCCATTTTCGGCCATTTTGGAAGTAGCCGGCACCTTAAGCACAATCGATTGATTTTCGGCACTCCTCTGGCGTAACTCAATGCAAGCAGAAGAAGCTCTCATTCTCATTCTGCATATACGCTTACAATTGTTGTGTAAACAAATTGGTTGCGATTTCATCTCTAAAGCAAATATTGAATTTCATTTAATATACATTTTAGATTTAAATACTCATATACCCATTTTAGATACATATTTTTTTGTGGAACAGATGCCGAAATATTTCTTCGTAAAGGAAATTTTACGGAAAATGAAATTAAATTTTTTAATTAAATGCTTTACAATTTTATGTTAAATTTAGCCAAGATTTAAGAAAGAGAACATTGATAATGAAATTTTTTAAAGCCGTCGGCTTTAGAGCCAAAGTCAGTAAACTCTGGCGATATAAAATAATGTATGTAATGTATACCTATAAAATTATTTCCTGAAGCCGAGATGATAAATGCAGAAGAATCGGGAATATAGAGCATTCGTTTTATTAGAATGAGTTGATGTTTCCAAATGTGTTTCATATCGCGCAGGGGACACTGTCTTTGTCACATTCTTCAGCTTGCGTTGGGCGCATTTTTTTTTATTAAAAAATTTTATTTAAACCAAAAAACAGTTTCAAGTGGGCTATAAAAACGGTTGGACATTTAGTCTGCAAATACTTTAGCAATAAAACATACTGATGCTTTGTATTTTTGTAATACGGGGTTAAAGATTGAACCACGATTTTTGTTCATACGTAGTTTTATTTTTAACTACACAAGTACTTTTGGGTATGCAATATTAGTATAATAAAGTGGAAGTATGAAATGGCTTAAAATTTAATTTTAGGGAACTTTTTTCGTTGAAGGTGTTGCACTTTTTCTTCTACATATATAAAGCATACTTAAATTTTTAGAACATACAATTACAATATGTATGAATAAAATGCAAAAAAATAAAATGAAAAGTTAAAAAATCAACGCGAATTCCCTGCTACTTTAAACTTGCACTTTATTATACTACAATTGAATGGACTTTAAACTGAACTTACAATTACAATATGTATGAATAAAATGCAAAAAAATAAAATTAAAAATTAAAAAATCAACGCGAATTCCTAGCTACCTTAAACTTGCACTTTATTATACTACAATTGAATGGACTATAAACTGCATATCCGAAAGTTTTCTGAAAATTCTGACAACAAAGTTTTAAATTTGAAGGCATCCACACACCTATGCGATTCTGTCGCAACGAATCCGCCCCGTTTACAGACGTTACTGGTTCGAAAACGCAAGTACGCGCACATCTGTGCGATTTTATCGCAGCAGAAACTGTCAATTTATAGACAAACAAAAAGTATTTTTCAACAAAAACAAACTTCTTAACTTTTCCACATCAAATATGTTTTATTTTCTTACGGTCAACTAAACGGTGCGGATTCGTTGCGGCAGAATCGGATAGGTGTGTGGATACCTTTAATATTGTAAAATCCTTCTATAGACCTCTTTCGTTCTCAAACGCGGCAGTCTGCGATTTCGGCACGACCAAAAGAAGAACTGTGAATGTTCGAATAAATCGCTGCAGCCAAATGGTACAAGTGTGTGATTCCTATGGTCGGCATTGTTGTAATTTTTGTCGGAACAGATTCGCACCGACAGAATCGCGTAGGTACCTTTAATGAAATTTTTTTGTAGAAAGTTTGAAACTTTGATTTTTATGGTTTTGGTTGTTGAATTGACTATATTTTTATAAAAAAGCTAAAATTAAATAAAAGGTTATTAAATTGTCAAAATTTGTCAATATATCGCGCTGCTATTTTCGTGAAAGTGTTGTGCATATATAATATATGTATGTATGTACTCTTTGTTACGTTTAGTTCTGTAGTTATATTTTCCCAATAATTTTTATGATAATTCATTTAAACAGTGAAATACTTGTTAATATTGTTCCACTTGCTAAAATCATGATAGAAATATGGGATACTGGTCTGTTATAAAATACAGAGTAGACGTGAATTAAAGGGTATATAAACAGGATCTTCCTATTGACCGTACTCTTCATAAAAGAATGAATGCATATATAGCATTTTCAGTTTAAATGAAACCATTTTCAAATTTAGCGAAACCTTTTTCAAATTAAATGTAACCTTTTTCATGTTAAGTGAAACCTTTTTCAAATTAAATGAAACCTTTTTCAGATTCAGTGAAACTTTACTCAAATTAAATGAGACCTTTTTCAGATTCAATGAAACTTTATTCAAATTAAATGAAACTTTTTTCAAATTAAATGAAACTTTATTCAAATGAAATGAAACTTCTTTTTTGGATTACTTTGAATTAGCTGTTACGTGTTGCTCTCCCTTACGGTCAAGGCATGTTGAATACAGTGTTGCCGTTTCGGTCCAATTGGACCAAAATTGGTAGTTTCATTTCTTAAAATAAGGCTTTGGTAGGTTGGTTGGTTTGTTGTGATTTTCGAGGGGTTTTGGTAACTAGGCAAATCATATAATTTATTCATTTTATAAAACTTCAAATATCTCTGTTTTCGGGAGTACATGTAAAGGATGATGTGAAAAGGAAAAGAGAAATGGGACATGTCAAAATTATTCTTGAACCGAAGTTGAATGTTGCCGTGATTAGACTGTGCTCTAATCCATAGGGTTTGTTTAAGTTAAAAGAAAATAATTAGACAATTGTTATGCAAATGCCAAATTTTACATTTCGCTTAAGCGAGTGAGTGAGAAGGGAGAGTATTTGTACTTTCTTCCGTCTTCTCCCTTAAGAAAATAATAGTTGACAGCTTTGAATTCGCGTAGCAACAGTAAAAATATTCTCCCAGTTAAACATCATAATCGGCGTTATCGACTCCCTGATATAAGTATGGCGTCGATAACGTCGATAACGATGTGTAACTGGGAGTTAAGGCTCTGTTACGTATGTGTTTTTACGTAGAAATCAAAAACCAACAGACTTCTACGTATGTAATGCTGTGCGTTGGGTAACAGCTTACACGCGAAGCTCATTTAACAGATTCCTTACAACTCTCA
>NW_016159981.1:0-1286 GCF_001687245.7 Rhagoletis zephyria | reverse complement strand
TTTGTTTAAGTTAAAAGAAAATAATTAGACAATTGTTATGCAAATGCCAAAGTTTACATTTCGCTTAAGCGAGTGAGTGAGAAGGGAGAGTATTTGTGTGTGTTTTTACGTAGAAATCAAAAACCACCAGACTTCTACGTACATATGTAATGCTGTGCGTTGGGTAACAGCTTACACGCGAAGCTGATTTAACAGATTCCTTACGTGACAACACTATAGCAATGCCAAATATGCATAACAGAGCCTTTAGTGTTAGCCAGACATGGCGCAAACGGCTATTAATAGGTTAAGTTGATTTCCTGTTCCTTAATTTAAAAATGTTTAATACTTAATTTGAATAAAGTTTCATTTAATTTGAAAAAAGTTTCATTTGGTTTGAATAAAGTTTCATTGAATCTGAAAAAAGTTTCATTTAATTTGAATAAAGTTTCATTGAATCCGAAAAAGGTTTCATTTAATTTGAAAAAGGTTTCGCTTCATCTGAAAAAGGTTTCAATTAATTTGAAAAAGGTTTCGCTTAACTTGAAAAAGGTTTCATTTAATTTGAAAAAAGTTTAATTTAAACTAAAAATGCTATAATAACAGGTTTCCGTGAACTTCTGTGTTTCTAATATGCAATAAGTATTGTATATATATATTTTATAAAGGAAATGTTACCTTTCGACAATTTTTAATTTATTGGCACATTGACCTGCATTTGGGCACATTTTTTCGGAAATATTAGGCACAATTTTAAATTTTGATTTTCCATCACTGTTTCTTATATAACTCAAGAACTACGTATTTATTAAACTGATAAAATTAATTTTGCATAAAATAGTCGGACTGTTACGTTACAGAAAAATACATGCGTGTAGATTAGAATTAGGTTTTTAAATGGCTGTAGTCGGTTTTATGCAATATTGCGATTTGACAGGTAATCCAAAGAAATTAAGAGCATGATAATTATGAATACAGATTTGAAAGTTTCTGTTACTGTACAGATGTAGGTCGTTTTAGAAGTAATTTTCTGCTTAGAACTCGAGCTCGAGCTTACAACTGCTCCAAAATATTGAGGTTTTTCGTGGCATAGTACACGAAAAACGGCTTTAGTGGCCACTTTAGCTTGCCCTATGCCATTTAGTACTATTCTTACCCTTCAAAATGCGCCTTCGAGTGGTTCTTTACGATTTTTCCTTAAGAAACTATGGTCATTGGAAGATGACGAAATGAGTTAGAAAGCATATGCTTGGTTTGGTGATGTTAGATTCGAGGACACGGCAGTTTAAGTGGCCGTAACTCTTGAG
>NW_016159980.1:72902-73055 GCF_001687245.7 Rhagoletis zephyria | reverse complement strand
GAAACATTAGATATTTACTCGGCTTTTATATCATTTATATTGAAAGTGACCACTTACAAAATAATAAACTATGTATACTATTCTATTAATCAGATAACTGCTTAACAAGGCTGTTCTATTAAACAGCTAACTGCTAAACAGGGCTGCTCTATT
>NW_016159980.1:71772-72729 GCF_001687245.7 Rhagoletis zephyria | reverse complement strand
ATAGTTATTATATAAATTTATTAAGTTCACAACATTTTTATGTTGTCTTTCTATGAAGAAGCAATTACATGTATTAGCTCCTGATTCAGTATCATTATTACTCCAAGGACAGATCGTAAAATGTTTTCCATATATAGATTTTATCCAAGATCCATTTTCCATCTGCTCCGTTAATATACATCCATTTTGTATAATGTTTCTATGATGATCTAATATATATTTAAAATTCCTTTCTAGAAATCCTTTAATTTCATCACTTTTCATATTGAGTTTGATTGTAGTATCTAGTTTAACCGTTATCTGGTTAATAGAACAGTCCTGTTTAGCAGTTAGCTGTTTAATAGAACAGCGCTGTTTAGCAGTTAGCTGTTTAATAGAACAGCCTTGTTAAGCAGTTAGTTGATTAATAGAATAGCATATATAGTTTTTTATTTTTATAAGTGATCACTTTCAATATAAATTATATAAAAGCCGAGTAAATATCTAATGTTTCTTACATGCACTATTTTTGCTGAATTCTCATATCTAGAAATTTCATCTTTTTTCCCCATACATTTTCGACTCTGATACAATTTTTCATACAACTAATAATTATACAAAACCCCATTTAAAATACAGTTTGTATTAAATTTATCAACTTATACAATTTTCATATAAGTACTAATTTTATTAACTCATATAAGTTCCAAATTTTCATGTAACAGTCTTATTACCTCATACAAGTCATAATTTTTCATACAATAAATAACTGTTTATTAATTCACATAAGTTCTAAATTTTCATAGATTTTCTCAATGTGCAAAAAAGTCGAGTAAATATCTAATGTTTCTTGCATGCATTATTTCGATGAAACNTGTAGTATCTAGTTTAACCGTTATCTGTTTAATAGAACAGCCCTGTTTAGCAGTTAGCTGTTTAATAGAACAGCCCTGTTTAGCAGTTAGCTGTTTATTAGAG
>NW_016159980.1:70805-71394 GCF_001687245.7 Rhagoletis zephyria | reverse complement strand
ATAGAACAGCCCTGTTTAGCAGTTAGCTGTTTAATAGAGCAGCCCTGTTTAGCAGTTAGCTGTTTAATAGAACAGCCTTGTTAAGCAGTTATCTGATTAATAGAATAGTATACATAGTTTATTATTTTATAAGTGATCACTTTCAATGTAAATGATATAAAAGCCGAGTAACNCGATTAGTTAATAAAATTGGTGGCTCTAATATATAATTATGTTTACAATTTCAATTTCCGGCTCTGGTGCAATTTTTTCATACAACTAATAATTATACAAAACCCCATTTAAAATACAGCTTGTATTAAATTTATCAACTTATACAATTTTCATAAATTTTCATATAAGTACTAATTTTATTAACTCATATAAGTTCCAAATTTTCATAAAATAGTCTTATTAACTCATACAAGTAATAATTTTTCATACAAGTATTAAATAAATAGTAGTTGATTATTAACTCACATAAGTTCCAAATTTTCATAGATTTTCTCAATGAGCAAAAAAGTCGAGTAAATATCTAATGTTTCTTGCATGCATTATTTCGATGAAACTAAAAATATGAGTTTTCATAAAAAGTGGACTTAACAACTTT
>NW_016159980.1:63384-63572 GCF_001687245.7 Rhagoletis zephyria | reverse complement strand
GAAATATTCAATTGAAATACGCCAATATTAAAATGAAGCGCTTTGCACTTAACGGATGCTTTTTCATAATTAAGTTAAAAAAAATTTATTCTATGCTGTCTGTAATGGGATTTGAACCCTGACGCTCTGGAAATTAGCAAATTGTGGCAAGCATCTTCGTGCACTCAGCTACAGCCAGACATGTAAAT
>NW_016159980.1:38624-63329 GCF_001687245.7 Rhagoletis zephyria | reverse complement strand
CATACATACATATATTGCGATATTGAAAGTGTTTGTAATGAGAAAGTTCACGCTACAGAAAAAGGTAATTGTGGTGTTTTATCTACGTTGTATACCGGTAGCGCCCAATAAATCTCGATCAATTATTCTTTCGGTAGGAAAAAATGAAAACTGAACATTGATTTGATCCGTTTTAGTGAGTTAAAAAAGGGGAACAGATTTGTATGAGATTTCTTTTCGTATAAATATGCTCTAATTATCGAGAAGTACGCCTTCCTCTTTTGCAAATATATCCTATCAGAAGTATATAAAATGTGGATATCTTTAAAACAGGAGCAGCTAGGATTTCAATTTAAGCGGATTCTTAACCTTAAGATATCAACAAATACAACCCTGCTTTCAGATTTTGTCGACATTTTTATGCAACCTATCTTCGCTTCCTGCCTACCGTGTGCGTTCTCTTTACTAATAAAGACATACCACAAAGCAAAACCTGTTTAGCTTGTCCGAGAGGTGGCAAAAAATGTCAATTTAAAACACAAGTGTCAGGCTTTAAGTAGAAAAGCGACGATTACGAAGCACACATTCCATCACTATTTATCAAGCCTTGCGGCAGTAGCTTATTCATGCCTGCAGGACGTATGTACTTGAGTGTATGAATGGGCTTAAATGAAAATTGATTTCGTTAAGAGGATTTGTGTCAGTGACAGATACCCAGTAGCATCTATGTACATAATAGTTGTCTGCGTCATCGACTCCACTCAGTAATTGCCCAAAATGTCCCCTGAAAGTATTACAATCGCGGTTGCCATTCGCCCAAAATCTTTTGGGAAAATTTATAAATGTTTTTATGCACATATATATGTATATACAAACACTTACGGCCTTATTTCCACGCCACAGACGAAACTAATAGCACGGATATTGCAATAACCACTGCGCCTAAAAGTATGTTGAAACATCTTTGATTTAAGCGATCTAATAATGAAATTTTTTTATGTTATTGTTGTAACTAGATCTCGGATTTCTATGCTAAAAATAAAGCCTAAATACATATATGTACCATCATAACTATAACGAAAAGGTATTAATTGGCATACACTTTACTGGTGCTTAGTTTTGATGGTACATATTTTTAGGCTTACTTTTTAACATATAAATCGGAGCTCTAGTTATGGCCTATGGCGTCAAAGTTTAAGGCGCAGTACTTATAACAACAGCGCCGTTAGTCACATAATTGAAGGTAGAGTTCAACTTTATTTCTAAAATAGTAATTTATATGTATTAAATTAGGTTATATTTCTAAATTTACATAAAGTTTCGTTTGAGTTTTAGTGGCCTCAACATCCGTTAAACATGTACTAAATATCGCATTTCTCGTAGTTGCATTTTTGAAAGCTAATTACGACAACACAATTTTCGAGCGAACCCCATCCCATGATTGCAAACAACTAACATAAAAAACTATAAACACGGGAAACTTGCGTAAATTCCTCTGTTAAAATAGCTGTCAACTTAAGGTGGGTATTTTCACTGATCACCAGGATCGAAAATTTTAAGCTTTGGCTTGGAATTGCTTATTCAGGGTATGCAAGCTTAATTTTAACGACCATGCTTCTCTTGCTTAATTCCATGTTTAAAGCTAATTATGGATTTTAAGAAAATGGTAAAGAAAAAAATTGATATTACTTCATGTGTGTGAATACAGTGAAACCCGCTTAAGTACCCGCCCGCTTAAGTACCTAACCCGCTTAAGTTCCCAACATTTTAGGGCAACGTGAATTTTTTAATGTATTCTGAATAAAATCCCTCTTTTAAGCACCTCCCCGCTTATGTACCCAACCCGCCTAAGTACCTACATTTTTCGTACCCCATTTACCATTTTACTTATAATTTTCCCCCTTTAAGTGCTTTTTTTAAATTTCTTCTAACATTTACATATTTTGAAATTCAGTGGCAGCGCTACACACCTTCGGCAAAAAAAAATCTAAAAAATCAATGGTAATTTTTAGCCACTTGAAACTTGCGCATTATTACACTAAAATTGAAAGGGCTATAAAACTGTATACTCATAAAAAATTTTAACACTTCTGAAAAACAAGTTTGAAATTTTGATGATTTTTTTTCAGTGTTCTGCAAAATTTTAAGCTTATATTTTAATCATATTATTCATAAAAAATAAAGTAACTTTATAAAAGGTTTATAAATTGAAAAATGTATGCAAACGTCGATTTATAAAGCTCTTTAAAACTTTCGTTATATTTTATGAATAAGCCCATTAGTTTCTATGGTATTTGTAGGTAGGGAATGATTTTTTTTAATTGAAACATTTTAAAAATTAAAAATAAAAAGCAAACAATATTGTTTCGAATTTGATCCAAAATGATATGCCCTGTTTGTGGGTATGTATAAATATATATAATCAATGACTTTTTAATCAAATTCTTGTGAAATTGACATAACATGGCTTTATCTGTTTTTTTTTTTAATAAAGTTTTCCTTTATATGTTTACTTCTTTAAATAATGCTACGACCTTGGTTTTAAATTACGTATATGTACTTCATTAAATGTTCATATTTTATTCAATTTTATTTATGTAAGTCAACAAGAAGATGTAACTACATCAATAATTATGTTCCCTTAAGTACCCGCATCCAGGTACTTAAGAGCAGGGACGTGAACCGGTTTTGAACCGAACCGGTTTTGAACCGGAAAACCACTCTTTTCTATTAATTAACTGAACCATTAACCGAACCGAAATTTTCCACAAATGTTTGATCCGAACCGAAAACCGAACCGCTTTCTATAAAGATTGAAAGGTTCGTTTCCACCAATTTTCAATGGATAAATGTACCCACTTTTTTTCTTTTTGGTAAACATGGTAATACCCGTCATGTTTGTTTACCATGTGACAATATCAAATGTAAAGGCAACCCATCTCATTTGACAGACACTTGACCCTTAACCTTGCGCGTTGTTGCGCTTGACACCTGACACTTAAACTTGCGCGTAATGTTTTTGTTTTTCGAACCGTTGAACCAAGACCAAAAAAACCGCTTTGACGAACCAATCCAAAAGTGCAAAAACGGTTCGAACCGCTGAACCGAACCAAACAAATTTTTCATCCGGTTCACGTCCCTGCTTAAGAGGATTCTTTTAGGTACCCAACACGCTTAAGTACCTCAAGGAGCTGTCCAAGGAATTTTGACATCTGATATTTCACAGCCCAGCAGGCTCACTTTCACTTTTTCCTTACGAAATAATGGAACGCGCTTATACCCTTTCTTCACAAACAAACTTTTGAAAACCATATTAGCCAATTTCTTAAGAGCTACGTACTGCTTAGAACATCTAGCTTTTCCTGAGCATTTCTTGGGCGTTTTTTATTCGGTGAACTAAAGAAGTATTTACAAATAATAACATGAAAAAAATAGGGTTTTTATTAACCCGTAACTGCAAAAAGTTTAATTTAAAACCAAAGGTTTACCTCTACGGGAAGGTATTATTAAAGTAATTAAAAATATTAACTTATTTAACTTATTTAACTTAAATTTTGAATTCCGTCCAATCTTTGAAATAAACTTAATAAAAAAAACGGTACGTGTTGTTTTTCAAGCATTTTACTTCTTCTTCGGCCCTGCTGATCACTGAGAATGGGTGTCTTCAAGTCGTGTACCTTTGCTTATAGTTGTATTATTAATGTTGCAATTTGAATTGACGAACTTGATTAACGCTTATTTTTAGCTTAATTAATTTTGGACGATGTCTTTTTTAATAACTGTGTAATATACCTTTTAGAATTTTCGTTGTTAGCGTTATTTCTAAAGGGAATTAGTTCCTATTTTCTGTTAGCAAGGATTAGCGATTTTAAGTCAGTAGGATTTGAAGACTGTCTTAAAAAAGCATAAGATCATTTAGCAAGCTTTCAAGAGCCACTCTGTTTATCGGCTAATAGAAATTGAATCTGCTAAATACCAAATTGTTAAAATCCAGTTCTCTGTATCTCACTCACACCCGTCACAGTTGAATTTTGAACATATCGATAGCTGAGCGGAAGATCGACCTACCTCGGCAGCCAGTTCAAAAACGCTCTATCTCAGAAAACTTTTGAAAAACGCTCTACTTCAGAATTTGATTGAAAAACGCCATATTTCAAAATTTTATTAAAAAACACCCTATCTAAGAATTTGGCTGAATAACACCCTATCTTAAAACTCGGTTTAAAAACGCCCTATCTCAAACGAAAATACATTGAAAATAAGCTGAGATAGGGTGTTTTTGAATCGGCAGCTAAGATAGAGCGTTCTTCAACCAAATTCTTAGATAGGGCGTTTTTCAATTAGATCCCGAAATAGGGCGCACTTTAAAATTTTTCTGAGCTAGAGCGTTATTGAAAAATTTTCTGAGATAGGGCGTTTTCCAACTGCCAGTCAGCCATCGATATAATCTTTAATCTATATATATAAAATAATAGCCGTTTTCGTTGTTCGGAGTTAACTCAAAAACTAGTTACTGCATAGATTTCAGTCAAATTTTCAGAGGTTATACCTTGCATATATGGTCCTATTATAGGCTACCAGAAAACACGCTAGGTGGCGCTGGGGTCGAGTTATTTATAAAAGTCGTATTTATGAACCAATTTCGTTCAAATTCAAAACGTGTGCTACCCCCATGATTAGAAATACGTATGCGAAAAATAAACTCGCTAGGTGGCACTGGAGTCGAGTTATTTATAAAAATCATATTTATGAACTGAGTTCTTTTAAATTCAAAATGTAAGCTACCAGCTTGATTGAAAATATGTCTACCAAAAATAGACCCGCTAGGTGGCGCGGGCGTCGAGCTATTTATAAAACCCCAGTTTATGTTTTGTGGTGAAGTTTCTTGAAAATGCATTTTTTGAAATTGAATTTTTGTTAATTAAACTACAACATAACCCCATTGCTTTTGTTTTATTTTGCTAAGAAAGCATTAAAACAATAACAGTTAGAATATTTTTCGACGATTGATGCTTTAGAACTTGAAAAAAAATCAGTGCTAAATGCGTGTTAGTCGAATCGACAACTACCTTTATAAATTTTCAACACCCTCGTCTGATGTGAAAAGTAAAATTGTTTTATTTAATACATTAACTTTATTTTAAGGCTATTGGTCGTTGTGCTGGGTATGCAACCATGTGCATGCGGTAACCAATCCGAGTGGAGCCTTGGGTCACGGCAGAAAGAGAGGGAGCTTCGGTGGGGCGACTCCGATTTATTCGGTTTAAGTGCCCACTGAAGTCTGCAGCGTCTGTAGGTGCGGCTGCAAGCGGATGTCTATCTTGGAGCAAGCGGTTCGCTATATAAACGCGTTTTTGGTTACGAAACAACGCTAGTTGGGACCCGCTGGGTTTGGGACCCGCCAAATAAGAACCTCCAGTGAAGAAGCGAAGAAAATTTTACCAGAGAGTTAGGCGACTTACGGAAGGTTTCAAGACCAGGGCGTCCTCCTGTAAAAACAACAATGGCGACCTAGTTACCGCGGTTCAGAACGTACTTAAATTATGGAGGGAACACTTTTTCACCCTAATGAAGGGTAGAACAGCACGAAAAGTTGTGGTGAAGAAGAAACTGAGCCCCCGGTCGATGATGACGGTGTCGATGTGTCGACGCCTGACTATGACGAGGTACGCAATAATGTGGCTGAAACCCAACAAGGCTGCTGGAGCTGACAGCCTGCCAGCTGAGCTTTTCAAGTGCGGTAGCGAGGAGTTGATCAGGTGTATGCATCAGCTCTTATGCATCAGAATTTATGTGTGCTCTGCCCAATCCACAAGAAAGGCGAACCGGAGGGATCAGCCTTCTAAGCATTGGTTACAAGGTCTTATCGTGCGTATTGTGAAAGACTGAAGATCACCGTCAATGAACTTATTGGGCTTTATCAGTGTGGCCTTCGCCCTGGCAAAACCACCATAGACCAGGTATTCACAATACGCCAAATCTTGGAAAAGACCCGCGAGAAAAGGATCGAGATTCACCACCTATTTGTCTACTTTAAAGCCGCTTTAGACAGCACTAAAAGGAGTTGCCAATACGCCGCTATGTCTGAATTTGGCCTCCCCGCCAAACTGACACGGCTGTGTAAAATGATGTTGAGCAATACTACCAGCTCCGTCAGAATTGGGAAAGACATCTCCGAGACGTTCGCCACCAAACGGGGTTTCAGACAGGGCGACTTCCTCTCATGTGACTTCTTTAATCTGATGTCGGAGATGATAATAAGAGCTGCTGAATTGAACCGCTCAGGAACAATTTACTACAAGAGCGTGCAATTGCTGGCTTATGCCGATGACATCGACATCATCGGTAACAGAAACCGCGAAGTCTGTTCTGCCTTTTCCAAGTTGGATAAGAAGCAAAGCATGTGGGTCTGGTGGTAGACGAGGACAATACGAGCTAGCTCCAGTCATCAAGCAAACAATCAGCACATTCGCGCCTTGGCACCCACGTTACTGTTGACTGTTATAATTTCGAGAAAGTAAAGAATTTAGTTTACTTTGGAACCAGCATTAACACCGATAATAACGTCAGCATTGAACTCCAACGCAGAATCACTCTTGCCAACAAGTGCTACTTTGGACTGAGTAGGCAACTCAGAAGTAAAGTCCTCTCTCGACGTACGAAAACCACACTCTATAAGTCACTCATCATGCCCGTGCTTGCGTATTGCGCAGAAGCATGGATAATGACAACATCCGATGAGGAGGCTCTTGGAGTATTCGAAAGAAGGATTTTGCGGGAGAATTAAGGCCTTTACGCGTTGGCGATGGCGAGTACCGCAGACGATGGAACGATGAGCCGTATGAGCTTTACAACGACATGGACATAGTGTAGCGAATTAAAATAAAGCGTTTCCGCTGGCTTGGCCATGTCGTTCGAGTGGACACCGACGTTTCAGCTCTGAATGTATTCAACTCGGGACCCGCTGGTGGTAGCAGAGGAAGAGTGTGGCCCCCACTGCGATGGAAAGACCAGGTGGAGGATTACTTGGCTTCACTTGATATTTCCAATTGGCGTCAGTTGGCCATGTAGCCCAGATCTGTAAAAAAATTATTCAAGGTCAAAAGTTCTATACATTTTGTTCCCATTTGTCAGCTAAACGGTACCGTTTGTCATAAAAATAGGTTAGACAAAAGTGTAGATCATGCAATTATCTCTAAAAATCATTATGACACTTTGTTCACCATTTCTGGGTTACAACCACTCGATCGACATCCATATTGTAATAATTCATTTAACTCATCAAATACTTTGAATTGAAGCAAATTTTTTAACAGGTGGTAGTATAAAAAATTCAGTCTGTATGGCAGGTGGTGCCACGGACCCTTTTCCAAGAACCCACATTTTTTCTGTGAGTATAGTATTGATTTAATATATCTCCATACCAAGTTTCAGTACTCTACCACAATTCCAGAGGTATGCAATATGAAAAATTACGTTTGTATAGGAGGTGCCACGCCCCTGTGTCTGATCGAGATAAAAGCTATCCTAAGTTTTAAATTGGGATAAACGACACCAGTGTGCGAAATTCCATTAAGATAGGTTGAGTTTTTAAAGCGCGAAAGCATAACAAACAAACACTTATTTAATTTAGTAAGGATTCCACAGTGCTACAAAAATAAACAAAACACAAATACCTGGGAAGTTATGAATATTTTCTGGTAGGTCTTTTCGAGTAAAATAAGAATCTAAATATAAAATTTGCCAAACACCCCAAAAATTTTGATTAACCGTTAAAAACCCGGTTTCTCTTTGCTTCTACTTTTGCGCACTTATAAGCCTATTACTTAGTTGCTTACGGGCCGAGTTTCAGTTTATTGCCGGGTTGCCGGGTTTAAAAAGAAGAAGATCGGTTTGTATTTACCCAGCAAACACATTTATTTTTTACTTTTTTTTAAGAAAACCATAATAGTCCTAAATTGATTGGAAAACTAAATTTAATAACGAGTAAAACGAGTGTTCATTTTCAAAAATCGGATGGATGTTTACTGAGTTACTAATCTTTTTATGAGAACAAAATTATGTGGGAAGTCCAAATGCAAATGAATTTTTATAGACATGTTACATCCCATTTCACCATAGGCATTCAAAAATTCGTTAACAACCGTGACAAAGTCGTCGCTTTTGTGGTTTGCAAGGGCATTATTGCATAGCGCTACAAAACTCTTCCATGCACGTTTTTCTACAAAGCTTAGCTTATTCAAAAAGCTCACGTCGCTCATAATTTTACAAATTTGAGGCCCTATACAAATAGCTAAAATTCATAAGAAGAGATAAAACCGATGAAAAAGTGCTAGATGAGAGAATAAAAAAGTAATACCTCCTTTTACTTTGGCTTCACTTAATTTGCGGAACACCACTTTAAGATGTCAAAAAGCGTCGCTATTTACATACAATTTTTTTACTACTTATAAGAAAACCATAGTAGTCCTAAATTGATTGCATTGAGTGCATGGATTTCACGGATTGCTCGAAAAAAAACCGGTTTTCATATGGGACACCATGCAATCCGTGCACCGTGCAAGGGCTTTGCAAGACGGCGAGAATACCCCTATAGCTTCATATATCCTAGCTTTAAATCAGTGATTCCCAAAGTGGTTCAGGTGACTCGAGGGGATCTACGTTGGCTTGAAAAAAATATGGGAGTCTACGAGATGTACATAAGTGGGGGTCCACGAAAATGTATCAGGTTTCTATAGTAACCAAACTGGTTGCTTGAACGCCTCTTTATTTAACTTTAATATTTTGAGTGGTGTATAGTGCTCTTGACGCACTGCTGCACTAAAAAGAAACGGATGTTGGTATACAACTGAGTGGGACGAGGCGGAAATTGCTGGGGGCAGAGATTTGAGCACTTGCGTATTTTCAATGTTACAGGATAGTACGCCACCATTATCTTTTTTGAAGAGATTGTATAATGTTGATGGGGATAAACTTCACTTTTCTCTTGTGGAATATGCTTCGGTCTTCTAGGCTGAGGTTGGAATCCTCAAAGCCATGGACTGTGTGGTGAAAAATAGCTGGAGGCGAAGGAGTTTACGTGTCTGCAATGACAGCCCAGCTGCACTTAAGGCATTGCCCATCCCATTATCTAAGTACTTCCAAACTAGTAGTTCGGCAATGCAAGTCTCGACTAAATTATGTTGTAAACATAACGAGCTTGCTTTACTCTGGGCGCTACATCACTCCCGAGTACCTGATAATGAGACATCTGACCATTTGGCCATAGTTGGCTTAGACCAGACATTCCTCGATCAGCATCCAGTCAAAGCACTTCCCACTTTGGCCATGCATATCTCTGGTAGTGTTCATGATACGGTTGCCATACGTACTGATTTTATCAGTACAGTACTGATTTTTCAACTCTTGTAGGTACTGATTTTATTCATTTCTTCGCTAATGTCCTGATATTTAAAAATTTGTACTGATTTGTACTGNGGTTGCCATACGTACTGATTTTATCAGTACAGTACTGATTTTTCAACTCTTGTAGGTACTGATTTTATTCATTTCTTCGCTAATGTCCTGATATTTAAAAATTTGTACTGATTTTTACTGATTTTCAACTCAAACAAAATACTTTAGGATTTTCTTAAGGTTTTTACATAACGTTGCAACTTGCTTAAACTGCACTGTAAAAAGTAAGAAGAAAACAATTTAATTATAGTTGACATGTTTTTAATAATATTTTATAGGTCCAAGAAAATAATACAACAAAAAGATCAATCATTTAATGGGCACATCGCCGGGTCGTTACGTACCAGTTGCGATAATATGATGGAGTTTAAATTATTTAAAAAGAAGGGTGACGTTTTTTGTCGAGTGTTGTTAGTTATCTCGAATATATTTCAGTTTAATAACAGCAAATTTTAATATTCGAATGGCTTTTGCCTATACCTTTCAATTCTTTTTTCACAATTTACTGACATTGTTAAAGAGCTTTGCATACAAGACATAGAGTTAGATATTTTCAATAGCACACTGAAACGAAACAACTGAGAGGATCTTAAGTATAAAGTTTGTTTCCTGACGCAAAATGAAACGGATTTTAAAATGAAATGTATAGAATTCCTCGACAATTTAAACACTGAAGAACGAACCATCTCATTATTGCTATTCAGATATGTCATAAATATAAAATAATTTATGGCTTCTGTGTGCAATGATTNATTGCTATTCAAATATGTCATAAATATAAAATAATTTATGGCTTCTGTGTGCAATGATGTGTACACTCATGTTAAAAAGAATAACACTTTTATTTTTTATGAACTATATTTTATTTATACCAAAATATTGTTAAAACAAGTACTCTGGTGTTTTAAAGCATTATTTGTTACTTGCATTCATAATTTTGCTTTATAGAAAAGTGTACTGAAAAGTACTGATTTTTTAGCATGAAAAAGTCAAACGTACTGATTTCGTGCATAAAGAATCTGGCAACCCTAGTTCATGAAAGAGTACTGGAATTTGGTATAGAGATATATAAAATCAATCCCATACTCATGAAGAAAAATTGAGGCTATTGAAAAAAGGGGTGTGGCACCTCTCATACAAACCGGATTTTTTATACTGCATATCTCTGGAAGTGTTCATGGTAGAGTACTCTAACATGCTATGGAGATATATGAAACCAATCGCATACTCATGGAGAAATATTGTGGTTATTGGAAAAAGGGGCGTGTCACCTCCCAGACAAACCGAATTTTTCACACTGCATATCTCTGGTAGTGTTCATGAAAGAGTACTAGGATTTGGTATCGAGATATATAAAATCAATCGCATACTCATGAAGAAAAACTGGGGCTATTGAAAAAAGGGGCGTGGCACCTCTAATAATAAGCGGCTTTTTATACTGCAAATCTCTGGAAGTGTTCATGGTAGAGTACTCGAATATGGTATGGAGATATATGAAAACAATCGCATACTCATGGCGAAAAATTGCGGTTATTGAAAAGGGGGCATGGCGCCTTTCAAACGCACTGAAATTATTACGTATCTTTGCATGCATACACACTTTTGCTAGGTTATATAAAACAGCAACGGAAATATGCCTTCTGACAACCACCAAGCCGTAATATTTGAAAATAAGTGCGTCAATGAAGATCATGAACGTGAACTGTTGGTGAAAATGTTGGACCAAAATATTTCAAAACAAAAAAATACTCAGTGCGTGTTGTCCCTACGCGCGGATGATGTGATACTTAATTGAGGAAATGCCAGAAAGAAAGAAATGTGCGATATACATACACATGTACACATTTTCTAATACACAAAAAACATTTTTATTTAAAAATTTTTTAACGACCTTTAATTTTTTGTTTTTTATAACCAACTGCAAAGTTTAATTATTATTTGTGGCTGAGAAAACATACACATCTACAATGTTAACTAGTAGATTGTGGTAACTAAAGTAAGATATGAAATGTTTTATTTAAATATTATTCATATTTCTAGAAAAAACCGCATCAATGGTAGCCGCTCCTGTGGTTGTTGGATCATTTCCACTATTAACCATTTCCAGTGAAAATTTTTCTTTGAAAAACTTTGCCAGTTCATCAGATTTGGCCAGCAAAAAGTCGACGTTGAAATCTACTTCAAAAATTACAGGTCTTCATCTTCATCTTCATCTTCATCTTTATCTTTATCTTTATCTTCATCTTCATCTTCATCTTCATCTTCATCTTCATCTTCATCATCTCAATCTTTATTTATTTTAATAAATAGTTTGAATTAGATTTTCGTATATATGGCAACCCTTTAAAAAACTAAAATCATATTATACATCTACAGGTCAAGCCCTTTCATTTGACATCTCATCTTCTAAAATCGAACTAACAATACAGATTTTATGACTTGGTGGTAAATATTTAACGCAACCATCTGCTGCAGAGAAATTTTGAATTGGATTTTCTAACATGTGGCAACTCCTTTCATGGAACCAAAGCTATGTTGCGCACCGAAAGGACGAGGCCTTTCATGTGACACCTCATTTTTGAAAATCGATCGAACGGTACAGATTTTATGACTTGGTGTAAGAAGTTTCACTTCAGGATTTATTTTAAAGGACTTTGAAATTTCAAAGATATGATTGATTCCAAAAATTATTTAAAAAATTCAGTGCTGTGTAGAATAAAAATATGGGTACCAAATCAAAAACGAAATTTCTTTAGAATTAAAAAAAAAAACTAAAATTTGTTGGATTCACAAGGATGAGTAAGTAATTTTTTAAGCTGATACAGTTAGAAGGACAAAATTCGAGGTTGTTATCAAGTTTATATAAGTCAATACATATAATTTTTTCAAAAACATATTGCGAAATTGAAATGAATAACATTTTAAAAAGACATTTCCAATACTTACCCGTCCTTATGCACCAAAAATTTAATCTGTTTAAACTCTACAGAATTTTTTCTTTAATTTGATACCCATGCTTCTTCTCTAAGCACATTTCACTGAATTTTTTAAATCATTTTTGAATACTGACGTCAGAGTGAAAAACTGAAAACACAATTTTACTATATTTGGCTCATGGTTTTGCGAATATATTGATTTTGTGTGTTAAATTTACTACCTTGACAAATAATCCCGGGATTTTCGGGACCTAAAAAAGTAAAATTCCTAGTAAATACATATATAAAATTAGTGGTTAGAAGTGTGTGCTAAGGACAAATACGTACATTATACAGTGAAACCCGCTTAAGTAACGCCGCCCCCCCCCCCTTCCCTCCCCCCCACCACTGGCTTAAGTACCTAACCCGCATAAGTAACCAACATTTTTGGACACCGTGAATTTTTTAATATAATCACAAGAAAATCCCTCTCTTAAGTACCTCCCCGCTTATTTACCCAACCCGCCTAAGTACCTCACTTTTTGGTGCCGCATTTACAATTTTACTTATAATTTTCCCCTTTTAAGTGCTCTTTTAAAATTCCTGAAAATATTTACGTATTTTCAAATTCAGTAGCAGCGCTACACACCTTGCACCTTGAAACTTGCATATTATTACACTAAAATTGAATAGGCTATAAAACTGTATACTCAAAATACACTTCTGAGAAAAAAGTTTGAAATTGTGATGAATTTTTTTTAAGTGTTCCACAAAACCTTAAGCTGAGGTTTATATGGTATTTGTTAGGGAATTAACTGCATTTTAATTGATTGAAAAACCTTAAAAATTAATAAATAAACATAAGTGGCAAATGATATCATTCTGAATTTGGTAGAAAATGGTATGTTCAACTTTGACTTTGTAAACAATTTATTTCTTGTAAAAATGACATACCATTGCACTAAATATTTTTTTTAATAAAGTTTTTCTTTACTTGTTTATGTGTTTAAATAATGCTACGATTTTGGTTTTAAACTATGTATACTTCATTAAATGTTGTTATTCAAGTATTTATGTAACCTAACAAGAAGATGTTACTACATCAGTAATTATGTTCGCTTAAGTACCCGCATCGAGGTACTTAAGCGGGTTATTTTAAGTACCCAACCCGCCTAAGTACCTCAAAAAGCTGACATTTTTGATTGAGGTACTTAAACGGGTTTTACTGTAGTTCCATATTGAGTAGACAGCATTATTACCCAGTTTCGTAGTACTTCAAAGGCTCTTCCGAGGGCTGTGAAATTTGAGGACTATAATCCAAGAAGTCTCGGTACTCAGCTCCGACGAAGGCATTTGACTTTTGAGCACTCTTTATTGCATTCGTTTTGCTATGTTATTAAATTATTTTTACGTAAGAACAAAAAAGAGGAAATCACTAGAATATATTGAGATTTTCCAAAGATCTGTGAAAAATAACACTGATCCTGCAGCCTTTTGATTACACTTTTTTACAGCAAAAATGTTCTATGGATGCCACTATCCAATTCCTATGTAGAATTGCTCGGTGATTCCGAAAATCGAGTTAATTTTTTTTCTATGGAAATGTTGTCGAGATATTTGCAATTTACCGTTATTCAGCTTAAAGCAAAAATTGGTTCCTTTTAATTACGTATATCTTACGAACCAATTAAAAAATCTTAATATAAAATACGGCAAATTAAAGCCAATAAGCCAAAATACCGTATATACATCACTTTCCGATAGGGCTTATAGTTTCTGACAAATTAATTAAGCATTCCAGCTTTTTTTACTTTTTAATAAAAAAAATGAAAAAAATCAAACTTTAACAGAAGAAAATTTAAAAAACTAAAAAGTTATTTGCCAAATTTTTACATTTGTATAATGCCTATTCTGTTAAAAAAAGGCGTGAGTACTAGGTACTCATGAAATTTGATGTGTAAACATATGCGTACGCCAAGCATAAAAGTACTTTTACATAAAAATATAATCTCAATCAAAGCTCGTTAGCTGTAAAATTGGTTGCGCTTGTTATTCAGACAACTCGAGAAAAAGTTAAACTTCTTCTCTTTGCCACCGTAGTCAATTTTTTCTGCTACACATATTATGGTATGTAAATATATTTTAACTGAATATTTTATTAAAAATGCCGTTACAAATTTCTTTTCCTTACCAGCGTCAATTTTTGTTTACTTTTACATTTAATCTTCTTTGCAAGTACCTATTTATAATCGATAAAACTAGGTTGGACACCAAACAGTTATCGGTTTAATATTAAAATTATAATTTTGTATGGCTAATCTCTTTTTCTAATGACAGATTAGGGAGTTAAGCTCGAAAATGTGGATAATCCGTTTATATGTAAAGCTATTCTTAGGCGATTCAGTTACATACATACACTTGTAGGTTAGGTTAGAAATTAAATATTAATTTCATTTAATTTTATTCAGTTTCTGATTTAATTTTTTTTATTCATTTTCATTTTTAATTATTTTAATACATGAAATTATCGGTATGATTAATGTGACCAACTATTTCATAGCCCAAAAAAGCACAGGTTAGGTTGGGTTAAGTTAACGCCGTGAGCCGATTACGAAATTTCGAACGCGGCTAATTTCGAACCCTGAGAACTCAGTGTTTGTTCAGAAGTGCGAGCGAAAATGCTTCCATCGTAGCCTCGCGTCGGTTGGACAGTCTAAAAGAAAGGTTGGTGATGATTCCACTTCATTTTCCTCTTGACAGCTGATAAAAAATACGCAGTTTCAATTCTTACCACCCTATTCCCACACCACTGACAAAACTCAGCGGCTGACTATTGCCTATACTACTGCGCCTAATACTATGCCGCAAATTTATTTTAAGCTGTCGTATGACAATTGTCAGTTTTATTGTTATGACCTACTGAGTAAGTGACAACGGCGAAACAATGTTTATATTGTGTTTTAGGCGCAGTAATTGTGACAATAGTCATTAAATGAATTTTTTCAGTGTTGTGGGAATAGGGCGGTTATTAGTCTCACCGCATGAATACCAATCCCACAATCGCCTGTCAGAACCCCAATCACTAAGCCTTCAGAAGTAACGTATTTTAGAGTGCCCTATAAAAACATTTGCTGCAGCAGAGAAACGTCTTCTTTACCTTTTTTTTGTCACAAAAGGACCCGGTTTCCCTTAGCCCAATAGCAGTTCGTGCTGCGACAATTCTGTCTGCAATATCCGCAGACGCCGTGTTCAACATATGTTTGCTAAGCGCCAGTAGAGGTGTGGTTCCTAATGCTCCGCTAATTCCTATTTTACAAGTGTAGCGCTCTTTAGTGAGTTCTATAAGACAAAGGCTCTTTGAAACAATATAGGCCTAAACCTGGTTTCATAGAGCTAATGAATTAATTTGGGTGAGATACCTCACGTTTTACAGCAATACAAGGCAACCGACATCTTTCTTACACTTTCCTCAATGTTAGGCTTCCATGACAGCCGCCGTTGATCGCCCACCTAGTAACCTGATTCAGATAACCTTGATCCAGGTCAAAAGGGTGTCTAGAAATCGTCCCTTCACCGAAACTTCCACATCATCTACATAGGCGATCACCCGTCAGACCACTTTTTCCAGTTTCTCTATAAGGTCGTTTGCAACCACAATCCAGAGCAGGGCAGAGAGAACACCACCTTGTGGAGTGCTCCTGATGACTCTGCACTGAGTTCAGGGCTCCTCCACTCCGCCGCGACAGTTCTGTCAGGAAGTAAGCTGTAGATAAGCCTTATTAGGTTGGTTTTAACCCCCAGATTATGAATATACTTGGCTATTGCCTTTGGAGTGACATTGTTGAAGGCCCCTCGATATCGAAGAAGGCCCCTACTGCATAAATTTTATGCATGAAGGATTCCTCTGACCAATGCGTTCGGGGAGGTATTCACCTACCTTTTCTTGCAATAAGCATATTGAGCTCTTTAAAGACAGTCACGAGGAATCGCGTTTCTTATGTACAGGTCTATCAGTCTCTCTAGCGTTTTTAGAAAAAACTACAATGACATTTATATCATATTTAAAAAAGTGCGATAGCTATCCGAAAATTGTGGCTAACTGGCTACAAAATCTTTCGCCTGAGGTACACAATATCGCAAAGAAGTACATTTGACTGTACTTCGAAGTACGAAATATAAACGCGCTAAAAGAAGTACTGTACTTCTGAAAGAAGTACGGTTGGTCACATTAGGTATGATTGATAAAATATGATACTTGTATATCTTTTTGACTCAAGAGCGTTAACATATCTTGAAAACACCGCATCAATTACTGTTTTGAGCTTATAGTTTGAGCATTTCTATTCATATATATTCCTAAATTTAGATTTTCTGTTCGGAATATAATCTTTTCATGTAAATGAGAGCGATTTTTAGAGAGTTGTGTAGAGATTGAAGTTGCAAGATTTTACCTGATACTATTTTTGTTCTGTACGTTTTGCTGTTACTCACTTTTTATTCTCACTTCAGAAAGTGATTTTGCTGTTTGACCTTTTTCCAGGATTTTACACGAAAAGTATTGGATCAGAGCTATTATATCATCCATACATATGTATATTATACATACATATATTCATGTATGTTCATCAGCAGGGTACGGATTTTTAGGACGTAAAAACCTATAAAAAAAGGCAAAATAAAATAATGAAATAGGCTGGAAAAGGCAAAATAAAATAGCGAAAAAGGCAGGAAAAGGCACTAGGTGTTGCAAAAAAGGCAAAAAAAGGCAAAACAAAATAGCGAAAAAGGCAGGAAAAGGCACTAGGTATTGCAAAAAAAAGCAAAATAAGGCACTAAAAAGACAGAAAATACGAAGAACAATAAAAAAATACATTTATTTTAGAAATGTTTATATTACAAGTAAAAAGAGAAAAACTATGAACTAGTTTCATTATATGAAAAATTTGTACTTTGAATCTTTGACTATTTTATCCTTTCGAGTTTCTAACTCATAAAACTTTAATCTGTATAGTTGTAGTAACATTGAACCACAAGATGCATTTTGAAGTTTTCTGGCAACATTTTCATTCGATTTTCGCGAAGAAAAGCCTTGAATAGACTAAATGTGTGTTGATACAAGCGGCGCCCAATTTAAATAAGGAACGTTTGAAACGTTCATATTATCAGGAATAAGGGCGTTTTCCTCGCCCTTTATAATTTTATCCACACCCCTTATTGTCTCCAAGCCTTCGTTAGCTGAGAAAACGGCTTTGAATTGAACACCAATTTGGCAAGAAGTCTCTGCGCTTCTATAAGCCGCACCGGCAATGTGTATATTTTTTAATCTTAAAAAAAAATATAAATGCTATAATCATTTCTTAAAGGTATAAAAGCCAAAAAAGGCAAATATCGTAAAAAAGGCAAAAAAGGCAAATATCTTAAAAAAGGCAAAAAAAGGCAGCATCAAATGTGTGTCAAATATGGAATCAGGGAAAGCTAAATCGTGGACATTCTTAATCGAATATACTCTATCTCTTTAGCAGAAAAAAAGGCAATTTCCATAAAATCCGTTCCCTGTTCATCAGTTATCAACGGTCCAAGTTAAAATGATTTCAGTATTTTTTTAATTCTATGCGTACTATGCGTTAAAGCATCTGCGAATATCAAAACTAGTTGCAACAAATGAGTTCATACATATTTATATATAATATATATCATATATATTAGTTTGCATAATCGGAATTAATAATCAATTTACCTCATTTCCACTACTGTGCATATGCCTAAATGTATGCAACCATTTACAATAGCAAGTACACAGGGTGCTTCTAATGAAATTAAAAATTTTCAGCTGAAATACACATGCTAGCCCTTCGAACTTTTGTGCTGGGATATGCGTTACAGCTTCGCTCATTTTTCCCCTACCGAAACCAAAGATGTATACACATAAAAAAAATCAAGTTACCGATGAAGAAAATCGATGGATAAATACGAAATAATGAAAATCCGCAGAAATTTTTTGTATGAAATACGAGAAGTAAAGCGTGTTACTCGGGTATACGTGGCGTATGAGTAACTTGCTTTTCTGCTCATTTTTCATACACAAAATTTTTGCTCATTTTCATTTGACCACTCATTATTTCGTATTTATCCATCGATTTTCTTCATCAGTAACTAGATTTTTTTTTAACAGAACAGGCTCTTGGCGACCGCCCATTTATCAAGTTTTTTGGATATATATGTATATTCTAACATATGTATCAAGATATAAACTTTATCCTGGGGAGACGGGCAGTAAGTAAACTAAATTAGTTGACTGAAAATAATATAACACCAAAATCAACAAGTAAGAAAGTCTAAGTTCGGGCGGAGCCGAACATTTAATACCCGGCGCAAGTATTAAATATATGTTTTCCACCTTTCCGAAAACTACCACTACATTGTAAGCCGTGGTGCTTTTACCCCTATTTTAAACATCTTTTAGTATCTCTCTAAATTAGTATTTCGTATTTCTCTAAATTACCGTTATATGGGATGTGGGCGTAGTTATTGCCCGATTTTTTAAATATTCAATCGTTTGGTATGTTGTACCAAGGTCAACAACTGTGCTAAGTTTGGAAGAAATTTATGGAGCGATTACCAAGGTGTACACATGTAACCATAACTGGGCGTGGCCATGTCCATTTTCCAAGAATTTTTAATATTCTTATTTTTCGCCTAAAAATTATTGTAAATATCAATTTTGAGTGAATAATCCTCAGTAATTACTAAAATATCGCAGCTTTCGTATTTCTGAAAATTACCGTTATATGGGAGGTAGGCGTGGTTATTGTCCCATCTTAAATACCGTCCGTCCTACGCCCGAAAGAAGTGCACATACCAAGTTTCGTTAAGATATCTCAATTTTTACTCGAGTTATCGTTGCACAGACGGACGGACAGACCGTCACCACTTAATCGATTTCTCTTTTCATTCTGATCATTTATGTATACATTTGTCTATATCTATCTCGACTCGTTTTGCCTGTTACAAACAACCGATATGTGAACAAAGTTATAATACCCTTGTGTACAAGTGCGCTCAGAGGTGACTTACAATTATAGTGCACATTTTGTTCTTTCATATCAAGTAGTTTTTTTTTTCATTATTTATCGACGAAAAGCATAATAACGGAAATAAGTAATTTTTAAGCAAAAAACAAAACCGGCTTAAGTTCTCATATAAATATTTAAGAGTACCAAGTAAATTTCTTTATGATCCAATGATCGGATCTTAACCAAATTATTATGGGACTACCTCTAAGGTACCACCTTTTCTTTAAAAAAAAAGTTATAGAAATCGGTTAACGAGGTCCAAAGTTATGCGGTAACACACATAAAAAAATATTCCTGCTAATTGATAACCTCCTCTTCTTTTTGAAGTCGGTTAAAAACAAACGCGGCTATTTAAATCATACAAAACAAAAAAAAAGAAACTATGATGAGAAGCATTATGTTTCCTTTGACGTATATATGTACATCAAAAATCAAGGACTTTTATGACTGTCCGTTTTTCGAATTATGAATTGTGGGACACATGCATGTAAATTTAAAGTTAATTTAATTTGGCGAATAAAACCGAATAATAACAAAACTCTATACTATTCGGTATTCGACCGAATACTAAATAAAACTGTGCATTCGGCTTCGGCTAAAATTTCATATCCGATAGGAGTCTAGCCTAGATGCCTATTTCTATATGTTAATATATCACAAAAACACACATACATACATATAAGTATATAGCACGGTTAGTAAGGTATGCGAATGATGACTGCACTGCGTTGCACCACCTAAAAAATCACACCTTCCCCAAACGTCATTCCACATTTAATTTGCTTTCAGTGTCGGTGTGAACGCAGTTATTATATTTAAATTATAGTGTTTTATTTCGGTGCGCTGATTACACGTTTGTTAGTCTTGCCAAAGCCGTCGCAGCTACTATCTATAAGTAAGAGCAGCGACAAAGTCACTTTGGAAGTTCAGCTGAATTGACTTCAAGTGATTGAATGGTTTCCTTTTGTGCGAATTCAAGGATCTGGAAGGTTGTATTGACTTTGAATAATAAAACTGAGAAGTTATTTGCCCATTTGTTGGTCTGGTAAATAAATTCGGAAATGTAGCTGCGCTAACCGCAATCATGTGAAATAACACAAACCGCAATAACGCAAATTTGTGTTATTTCGCAAATGAATGTGAAGTAACACAAATTTGCTTTATTTCATTTCTCGTTGAGCAATAATATCAACTTTTGAACTTAGCAATTGAGTAATAAACAAAATAATGCTCATAGGTCAAAAAAACAAAAGTACATGAAAAATTATTCAACGCGGGCCGCGATGCTGGTAACGGAGGAAGAGGAAGGCCTTCTCTGCGTTAGAAAGACCAGGTGGAGAAGGACTTGGCTTCATTTGGCATTTCCAATTGGCGTCAGTTAGCACAGAGGAGAAATTACTGCCGTGCTGTTTTGGACTCGGCGCTTAGGCGGTTACAGCGCCAATAAAGAAGAAGAAATACATGAACAAATTAAATGGACGGATTTGTAAGTATATAATTTTGAAAGTCCTCAGCGCCGCGCCGCGTTCGACGTCACGCTCGCGTCCCCCGCCCCTCCCCTCTTTTCGCATTTATGCACTGATAGCATTATAACCATTTAGAAAAAATAATAATAATAAAATGACACTAGTTCACTTCTGAAACTGCTTTTTAATGTGCAAGTAATGGGAATTATTGCGTATGGTGTTATTGCATGTAACCCACCCATGGTGGAATTATACCAGGTGAAGTAATACTAGAGTGAGAAGAAAGATTTTGACACTGCCTGATTTGAAAATTTGCCTATAAAATGTGACTATAAGGCAGCCGAATGTCAGAAAATAAAGCGAGAAAGCTGTTTTATTATTTCACCTGTATATTGCGCCATACATCCCACCTGCGTGTACCAAGGNGTCTTCTTTACCTTTTTTTTGTCACAAAAGGACCCGGTTTCCCTTAGCCCAATAGCAGTTCGTGCTGCGACAATTCTGTCTGCAATATCCGCAGACGCCGTGTTCAACATATGTTTGCTAAGCGCCAGTAGAGGTGTGGTTCCTAATGCTCCGCTAATTCCTATTTTACAAGTGTAGCGCTCTTTAGTGAGTTCTATAAGACAAAGGCTCTTTGAAACAATATAGGCCTAAACCTGGTTTCATAGAGCTAATGAATTAATTTGGGTGAGATACCTCACGTTTTACAGCAATACAAGGCAACCGACATCTTTCTTACACTTTCCTCAATGTTAGGCTTCCATGACAGCCGCCGTTGATCGCCCACCTAGTAACCTGATTGAGATAACCTTGATCCAGGTCAAAAGGGTGTCTAGAAATCGTCCCTTCACCGAAACTTCCACATCATCTACATAGGCGATCACCCGTCAGACCACTTTTTCCAGTTTCTCTATAAGGTCGTTTGCAACCACAATCCAGAGCAGGGCAGAGAGAACACCACCTTGTGGAGTGCTCCTGATGACTCTGCACTGAGTTCAGGGCTCCTCCACTCCGCCGCGACAGTTCTGTCAGGAAGTAAGCTGTAGATAAGCCTTATTAGGTTGGTTTTAACCCCCAGATTATGAATATACTTGGCTATTGCCTTNTAATAATAATAAAATGACACTAGTTCACTTCTGAAACTGCTTTTTAATGTGCAAGTAATGGGAATTATTGCGTATGGTGTTATTGCATGCAACCCACCCATGGTGGAATTATACCAGGTGAAGTAATACTAGAGTGAGAAGAAAGATTTTGACACTGCCTGATTTGAAAATTTGCCTATAAAATGTGACTATAAGGCAGCCGAATGTCAGAAAATAAAGCGAGAAAGCTGTTTTATTATTTCACCTGTATATTGCGCCATACATCCCACCTGCGTGTACCAAGGATACGTTTAAATTTAGAAGTCTGAGAGTAGGTAAAATTTTACATATTTTTACATCACTATTTCGTAACACATGTACGCCTCGAAATCCACAGTTCGGATATAGTGAAACAAGTGATGATAATGCAGACACTTTAACTAAAGGTAAAACTCAAAACAATATTCTCTGTGTTATGTATATGCTGCGAACAGGCAGGCCCGTCGAGAGGGAGCGGGTAAAGGGGTTAATCACTCCGGGCCCGGGCTTCTTAAGGGGCCCGAAATATCAGAACCATAACTTGTTATAATTTTTTTACAATGTAATTGCTCTTTCGTTATAGGCTTTATACATACGTGTAGATTNGTCAAAAGGGTGTCTAGAAATCGTCCCTTCACCGAAACTTCCACATCATCTACATAGGCGATCACCCGTCAGACCACTTTTTCCAGTTTCTCTATAAGGTCGTTTGCAACCACAATCCAGAGCAGGGCAGAGAGAACACCACCTTGTGGAGTGCTCCTGATGACTCTGCACTGAGTTCAGGGCTCCTCCACTCCGCCGCGACAGTTCTGTCAGGAAGTAAGCTGTAGATAAGCCTTATTAGGTTGGTTTTAACCCCCAGATTATGAATATACTTGGCTATTGCCTTTGGAGTGACATTGTTGAAGGCCCCTCGATATCGAAGAAGGCCCCTACTGCATAAATTTTATGCATGAAGGATTCCTCTGACCAATGCGTTCGGGGAGGTATTCACCTACNACCATCTCTGGATACCAACAAATTGTGGCATGCATCTTTGCACACTCAGCTACACCCAGGCATATAAATTTGCTTTCAAGTGTTGAATATCCATCAACATCACAGCTCGCGATTTGTACGGATAAACATGCACTATGTATGAATGTGTGTGCTGCCACCGCTCTCAGAGCGGCGCTCTGCATGCTGGGNCAGACCACTTTTTCCAGTTTCTCTATAAGGTCGTTTGCAACCACAATCCAGAGCAGGGCAGAGAGAACACCACCTTGTGGAGTGCTCCTGATGACTCTGCACTGAGTTCAGGGCTCCTCCACTCCGCCGCGACAGTTCTGTCAGGAAGTAAGCTGTAGATAAGCCTTATTAGGTTGGTTTTAACCCCCAGATTATGAATATACTTGGCTATTGCCTTTGGAGTGACATTGTTGAAGGCCCCTCGATATCGAAGAAGGCCCCTACTGCATAAATTTTATGCATGAAGGATTCTTCTGACCAATGCGTTCGGGGAGGTATTCACCTACCTTTTCTTGCAATAAGCATATTGAGCTCTTGAAAGACAGTCACGAGGAATCGCGTTTCTTATGTACAGGTCTATCAGTCTCTCTAGCGTTTTTAAAAAAAACTACAATGACATTTATATCATATTTCAAAAAGTGCGATAGCTATCCGAAAATTGTGGCTAACTGGCTACAAAATCTTTCGCCTGAGGTACACAATATCGCAAAGAAGTACATTTGACTGTACTTCGAAGTACGAAATATAAACGCGCTAAAAGAAGTACTGTACTTCTGAAAGAAGTACGGTTGGTCACATTAGGTATGATTGATAAAATATGATACTTGTATATCTTTTTGACTCAAGAGCGTTAACATATCTTGAAAACACCGCATCAATTACTGTTTTGAGCTTATAGTTTGAGCATTTCTATTTATATATATTCCTAAATTTAGATTTTCTGTTCGGAATATAATCTTTTCATGTAAATGAGAGCGATTTTTAGAGAGTTGTGTAGAGATTGAAGTTGCAAGATTTTACCTGATACTATTTTTGTTCTGTACGTTTTGCTGTTACTCACTTTTTATTCTCACTTCAGAAAGTGATTTTGCTGTTTGACCTTTTTCCAGGATTTTACACGAAAAGTATTGGATCAGAGCTATTATATCATCCATACATATGTATATTATACATACATATATTCATGTATGTTCATCAGCAGGGTACGGATTTTTAGGACGTAAAAACCTATAAAAAAAGGCAAAATAAAATAATGAAATAGGCTGGAAAAGGCAAAATAAAATAGCGAAAAAGGCAGGAAAAGGCACTAGGTGTTGCAAAAAAGGCAAAAAAAGGCAAAACAAAATAGCGAAAAAGGCAGGAAAAGGCACTAGGTATTGCAAAAAAAAGCAAAATAAGGCACTAAAAAGACAGAAAATACGAAGAACAATAAAAAAATACATTTATTTTAGAAATGTTTATATTACAAGTAAAAAGAGAAAAACTATGAACTAGTTTCATTATATGAAAAATTTGTACTTTGAATCTTTGACTATTTTATCCTTTCGGGTTTCTAACTCATAAAACTTTAATCTGTATAGTTGTAGTAACATTGAACCACAAGATGCATTTTGAAGTTTTCTGGCAACATTTTCATTCGATTTTCGCGAAGAAAAGCCTTGAATAGACTAAATGTGTG
>NW_016159980.1:36545-38358 GCF_001687245.7 Rhagoletis zephyria | reverse complement strand
ACACCCCTTATTGTCTCCAAGCCTTCGTTAGCTGAGAAAACGGCTTTGAATTGAACACCAATTTGGCAAGAAGTCTCTGCGCTTCTATAAGCCGCACCGGCAATGTGTATATTTTTTAATCTTAAAAAAAAATATAAATGCTATAATCATTTCTTAAAGGTATAAAAGCCAAAAAAGGCAAATATCGTAAAAAAGGCAAAAAAGGCAAATATCTTAAAAAAGGCAAAAAAAGGCAGCATCAAATGTGTGTCAAATATGGAATCAGGGAAAGCTAAATCGTGGACATTCTTAATCGAATATACTCTATCTCTTTAGCAGAAAAAAAGGCAATTTCCATAAAATCCGTTCCCTGTTCATCAGTTATCAACGGTCCAAGTTAAAATGATTTCAGTATTTTTTTAATTCTATGCGTACTATGCGTTAAAGCATCTGCGAATATAAAAACTAGTTGCAACAAATGAGTTCATACATATTTATATATAATATATATCATATATATTAGTTTGCATAATCGGAATTAATAATCAATTTACCTCATTTCCACTACTGTGCATATGCCTAAATGTATGCAACCATTTACAATAGCAAGTACACAGGGTGCTTCTAATGAAATTAAAAATTTTCAGCTGAAATACACATGCTAGCCCTTCGAACTTTTGTGCTGGGATATGCGTTACAGCTTCGCTCATTTTTCCCGTACCGAAACCAAAGATGTATACACATAAAAAAAATCAAGTTACCGATGAAGAAAATCGATGGATAAATACGAAATAATGAAAATCCGCAGAAATTTTTTGTATGAAATACGAGAAGTAAAGCGTGTTACTCGGGTATACGTGGCGTATGAGTAACTTGCTTTTCTGCTCATTTTTCATACACAAAATTTTTGCTCATTTTCATTTGACCACTCATTATTTCGTATTTATCCATCGATTTTCTTCATCAGTAACTAGATTTTTTTTAACAGAACAGGCTCTTGGAGACCGCCCATTTATCAAGTTTTTTGGATATATATGTATATTCTAACATATGTATCAAGATATAAACTTTATCCTGGGGAGACGGGCAGTAAGTAAACTAAATTAGTTGACTGAAAATAATATAACACCAAAATCAACAAGTAAGAAAGTCTAAGTTCGGGCGGAGCCGAACATTTAATACCCGGCGCAAGTATTAAATATATGTTTTCCACCTTTCCGAAAACTACCACTACATTGTAAGCCGTGGTGCTTTTACCCCTATTTTAAACATCTTTTAGTATCTCTCTAAATTAGTATTTCGTATTTCTCTAAATTACCGTTATATGGGATGTGGGCGTAGTTATTGCCCGATTTTTTAAATATTCAATCGTTTGGTATGTTGTACCAAGGTCAACAACTGTGCTAAGTTTGGAAGAAATTTATGGAGCGATTACCAAGGTGTACACATGTAACCATAACTGGGCGTGGCCATGTCCATTTTCCAAGAATTTTTAATATTCTTATTTTTCGCCTAAAAATTATTGTAAATATCAATTTTGAGTGAATAATCCTCAGTAATTACTAAAATATCGCAGCTTTCGTATTTCTGAAAATTACCGTTATATGGGAGGTAGGCGTGGTTATTGTCCCATCTTAAATACCGTCCGTCCTACGCCCGAAAGAAGTGCACATACCAAGTTTCGTTAAGATATCTCAATTTTTACTCGAGTTATCGTTGCACAGACGGACGGACAGACCGTCACCACTTAATCGATTTCTCTTTTCATTCTGATCATTTATGTATACATTTGTCTATATCTATCTCGATTCGTTTTGCCTGTTACAAACAACCG
>NW_016159980.1:27756-32650 GCF_001687245.7 Rhagoletis zephyria | reverse complement strand
TTTTGCTCGTTTGGACATTTCAGTTTTAAAGCTATTTAAGTCCTCTTTCATTTTATACCAAACTTGTTTAATTTGGATAAGCGGTTTGTTTATTGTCCGGGAAGGACTTTTATTTCGGAATAAGGGTATTTGGCCAAGTTTAACTCGTAATAAAAACTGTAGTTTTCGGTCCCTTCAATATTCGCATTCGCAAAAGATCCGCATTGATTTTTGCGAATGCGAAAGCGAATGCGAATGTTAAAACTAATGCGGAAGCTCCGCGGAGCGAATGCGAATGCGAATATTCGCAGCAATCCTGGTCTGTACACTCATATGTATACTCAGATGTGAACAGTCAAATACGTGCGTAATAAATTTTGTATGAAAATATTATTTTTAAATTCGAACATTTTTAAACGATAATCAAATATAAAGTATTAATTTTTACTATGCATTATTTCCCTCAGTGTAGGTTTTTAAATGGCTTGTAGTCTGTTTTATGCAATAAGTAGCATGAATTCAGTAGACTTGCGATATTTTTTTTTCATGTAATCCAAATGACTTAACAACATGATAATTATGAAAACAGATTTGAAAGTTTCTGTTGCTGTGCAGCTATTGGTCGTTCCAGAAGTAATTTTCTGCTTAGAACTCGAGCTCGAGCTTACAACTGCTCCAAGATATTGAATTTTTTCGCGCTTAAGTACACGAAAAATGGTTTTAGTGGCCACTTTTGCTTGTTCTATGCCATTTAACACTATTCTAACCCTTCTAAATGTGCCTTCGAGTGATGCTTTACAATTTTTCATTCCGAAATTATGACCATTGGAATATGTATAACGTAATGAGTTAGAAGGCATATGCTTGGTTTGGCGATGTTAGATTCGAGGACACGGCAGTTTATGTGGGCGTAACTCTTGAAGGAAAAATCGTATAGCATCATTCGAGAATGCATTTTGAAGGATAATAATAGTACTAGAAAATACTTGAAATAATTCTAATAGATTTTTACTATTAAATCTTTTAGCTTCTTATTTTGCTTCTTTTGGCCTCGTTCATTTTTCAAACAATAGAATTCTCGCGTTTTTTTATTTTTCTAGGTAATTTTTATTTTCTGAGCCTATTTGAGTTAGAAAGAATATAAATTTTAACTATGTGTGAATAGCACGAAATTTTGGTANTTACTATTAAATCTTTTAGCTTCTTATTTTGCTTCTTTTGGCCTCGTTCATTTTTCAAACAATAGAATTCTCGCGTTTTTTTATTTTTCTAGGTAATTTTTATATTCTGAGCCTATTTGAGTTAGAAAGAATATAAATTTTAACTGTGTGTGAATAGCACGAAATTTTGGTAAAATGAGAATATTTTGAAATGTAAAAAATTATAGAGATTTTAGAAATTTGTATATTTTCCAAAATCTTGAGAATTTTATTTATTCTGAAATCCATTCTAAAATGTAAAGATATGAAACATCAAAAATTGTCGAAAAATTTGTATGTTCTTCTTGTTATATATATATATATATATATGTATTGTGTTATATATATCTTGTGTATAAAACCTAGAAAATTCTTAGAATTCTAAAATATANATATATATATATATATATATATATTGTGTTATATATATCTTGTGTATAAAACCTAGAAAATTCTTAGAATTCTAAAATATAATATATATATATATATATATATTATAACCATTTTTGAAAAATTGCTAAAATTGTCCGCTTTTTTGAACATATATTTTGTGCTTTGTCTACTTCAGTAAATACATACTGTTTTAGTATGTTATTCACGACATATGTTGAAAAAATATTACCCCCCACCCCAAGGAATTACTGCTGGGTCCGGCCCTGCATATACATACGCATAAAATTTAATGCAAAATGTAATCATAAAATTTAATTAAGCAACACTTAACAGCAAAAGTCTCCGTACACCATTTCTCTTTTAAGTATTCACAATATAGTGAGAGCTAAAATTTATTTATTATTATTTTATAATAAAGATTTCATTTATTTTATCAATTTAATACAATACAATTTTTCAAACAGGTGGCAACCCTCCCTAAAAATATTTTCCACAGTAAAATTTTCTAAACCTCTTAAGTTTGATACCCATATTGCAATATTCAATTTATCTTATAAATTAAATTAAATTAAAATTTTCAAACAGGTGGCAACTCTAAAAAAATATTTTTGGCTGTAAGCCGTCTTAGGCCTCTTTCTTTTGACGCCCATATTGCAATGTTCACTTTTTCTTATCAATTTACTTAAACTGTAATTTTCAAACACGTGGCAACTCGCTAATTTTTTTTTCTATATTTTAAGTAAGACCTCTAGCAATACATCGGTGAAAACTGCATTCAATTCCATGCATTCGTTTTCGAGTGATGCGCGTGCAAACATGCAGACAGACAAAAATTCTAAAAATGGTTGATTTGGCTTCTGGTGCTCTAATAAAGACCACCCACATTAATTTTTCTTTAATATCTATTTTGTACAGACATCGACCTGTTACAATTTTGTTATATGTATAGATTATTAATTATTTTGTTTTAAAGTTACATTTTTCGGTTGCTGGTGTTGGCAGTAACCTCGGAGTAAAAGAAGTAATGGACAAGGACCTTCAAAGTAAGTAATAAATCTCAAAAGCAAAAGATGCGCATTAGCATGTGTATGTGCACTGTATATATGTATGAAAATGTGTACAACAGTTAGTTCCTACCTTGAATTTTTGAATAAAAACGGACTGTTATGTTATAGAAACTTCGAAGGAAGGTTAGATGACGGAGTTGCTAGCCCTAAGAGGAAGAAAGAGATATCCATTGTATGGCAGTATTTTAAAAGATGTCAGGATAGACAATTCGCAGTTTGCAATCAGTGTGGTAAACAATATAAAACTGGGGCAATACAAAAAACCTCATGGATCATTTGAAGCGTGTGCATCCTGAACATATGCAGACACAAATAACTGCTAAGTCGGTATGCATGGAAAAATTCTTAGAGCGTGAAAAAATTTACATCAATGACTCGACCAAAAAAATTAAACTAGGCAAAGCTGTAATGCGCATGATTGCATTAGACGTGCAGCCATTCAGCATTGTCAACGACAAAGGCTTTCGCGATTTAATTGATATATTTGACCCTCGGTACAGGTTATCAAATAAAACTCATCTTCGAAATGCGTTTCTAACAAAGGAGTATGAAACTTTAAAAAGTAAATTACTGTCAGTCTGGAAATTGTGGAGAATGTTGGTATTACTACTGATTTTTGGACATCGAAGGCCAACGAGGGTTACCTTACAGTGACATGCCATTTCGTAAATTCGAATTTTTTAACTCAAATCGGTTGTGTTGTCAACAGAAAAACTAGCAACGCCCACCAACCACTCCGCTGTTAATATTGCTGATTCACTTCGGGTAGTTCTAACCGAGTGGGGTGTAGACAAAAAAAGTGGTTTCAGTAGTTACTGATAACCATAGCATGATGAAAAAGGCATGTGATATACTAGCAATGAAAAATTTGCCGTGCTTTTCACACACGATAAATCTACTTGTGCAAGATGTCCTTCAGCTGCACATGTTACAGCCAATTTTTACAAAATGCAAATGCATAGTAACTTTTTTCAAAAGCAGTACCATTGCAAATGAGAAGTTCAAGAAAGCAAAAAGAGCACAGGCAATTGAAAATCCATACAGTTTGGTTCAGCAGTTAAGCACACGCTGGAACAGTGCCTTCCATATGATACAGAGGACTGTGTTAGGAAATGCATTCATTTCGGCTGTACTTTTAATAAAATTCCACAATAAAAACTCCACAGCCTATATCTGAAGAAGAAATTGTTATTTTAATTATTTTTAACCGACTTCCAAAAAAGGAGGAGGTTATCAGTTCGTCGAAATATTTTTTTTTATGCATGTTACCGCCCGCAGAACTTTGGACCACGTCAACCGATTTCAATAATTCGTTTTGCATCGGAAAGGTGGTGTCTCAGAGGTGGTCCCATATTAGTCTGGTTTAGATCCGATTATGGGATCAGGAAATATATATATATATATTTATATGAGAATTGAAGTCGGTTTTGTTTTTTGCTTAAAAATTACTTGTATTTTATTTAATTTCTGCTGACAAAAAAGTAACTGTTTCACTAATCATTCCTCTAATTACGGAGCTGAATCAAAAACTCAAGACTATGCCCGGTAAAATAACATCAGCAGAAGCCATAAGTGCTCTAACGTTCTTACCACCGTCTGCCGGAGAGATTTTTCCTCTATGAGACGCGCACCGTTCCAAGGGTTTTAACATTTCTTGATCCACGCTTCAAAAAGGAAGGTTTCCCATTGATCTCTAACTAATGCAAACCAGGAAGCAAAAGCCGTAGAGCGGGAAACTTACGCTATTTTGTCAAAAACTCCGCAGAAGCTTTCAACACCAACTGGGGAACCAGACCAACTGAAAGTATTTTCATTCCTGCAGCAGAAAATGGCTACAAAAGCTAAATTCTACAGAGCGGATGCCATAATACTACTGAGGCGGAAAAAAACTGAAACTGAATGAATCAGAAGAATGCGATCCATTAACATACTTGAAGGTACACTTGTGTGCATAACTTATGGATCTTTGCTTCAGATTAATGCAGAGGGTATGTCGGCACTAGGAATGTTAATCCCGGGACCGCGGTCATTTTTAGTCCCGAAAATCCCGGGATTATTTGCCTAGAATCCCGGGGTTTTCCGGATTTGTAATTTACACTGGTGGCAATAATAGAAACGCCTTATGTTTACCAGTTTTGGCTATATTTCCTTTTGTACATTTAATATTTTTTTTATAAATGAGTAGCTCAATATACATACAGCCAATTTTACACACAAACAAGTAATTTTTAGCAAAAAAACCGACTTAAAAAAAAA
>NW_016159980.1:9497-27731 GCF_001687245.7 Rhagoletis zephyria | reverse complement strand
AAAAAAAAAAAAAATATTCCGACGAACTGATAACCTCCTCCTTTTTTGGAAGTCGGTTAAAATGCAATACAGCAAATACAATAAAATTGCGTTCTTAATTTTTCTCTCTGACGTCAGGTTTTTTAAAAGAACCTTGAAATTTGAAAGATATGAGTAATTCAAAAAATGATTTAAAAAGTTCAGTGCAATGTACTTAAAAAACCAGTATGGGTATCACATTAAAGAGAAGATTCTGTTAAGTTAAAACAGATTACATTTTTTGGTGTGTAAGGGACGAGTAGGTATTGAAAATGCCCTTTTATAATTTTATCCTTGAATATCTTTGAAATTTCGAATTCTTATTTAAAAAAAAATTTATATGTTAAGTGCTAACTTTATTAGGTTAAAATAATAAAATAGATTAAAGGAGCATTCCTACTCTTCCTTGTGAACCCATAAAATTCTACAGAATTTTTTCTTTCATTTGGTAACCATATTTTTGTTTTACATTGCCCTCAATTTTTTAAATAAGTTTTGGGATTAANACTGATAACCTCCTCCTTTTTTGGAAGTCGGTTAAAATGCAATACAGCAAATACAATAAAATTGCGTTCTTAATTTTTCTCTCTGACGTCAGGTTTTTTAAAAGAACCTTGAAATTTGAAAGATATGAGTAATTCAAAAAATTATTTAAAAAGTTCAGTGCAATGTACTTAAAAAACCAGTATGGGTATCACATTAAAGAGAAGATTCTGTTAAGTTAAAACAGATTACATTTTTTGGTGTGTAAGGGACGAGTAGGTATTGAAAATGCCCTTTTATAATTTTATCCTTGAATATCTTTGAAATTTCGAGTTCTTATTTAAAAAAAAATTTATATGTTAAGTGCTAACTTTATTAGGTTAAAATAATAAAATAGATTAAAGGAGCATTCCTACTCTTCCTTGTGAACCCATAAAATTCTACAGAATTTTTTCTTTCATTTGGTAACCATATTTTTGTTTTACATTGCCCTCAATTTTTTAAATAAGTTTTGGGATTAATGATATCTTTGAAATTATAAAGTACATTTAAAAAAATCATGACAACAAAAAAATGCCCATTATATGCATTTAATTATGTATATGTAATATGAGGTAGACTTTTGTAAAAAAATTTAAATAATGAATAAACAAAGATAAAGCTGGCAGAAATAAGGCGCTTCTTTTATTTTTGCGAATAGTATTATGATTTTTGACTTAATTTTTTTTGCATCAAGTTTTTTCGAGATACTNAAATTATAAAGTACATTTAAAAAAATCATGACAACAAAAAAATGCCCATTATATGCATTTAATTATGTATATGTAATATGAGGTAGACTTTTATAAAAAAATTTAAATAATGAATAAACAAAGATAAAGCTGGCAGAAATAAGGCGCTTCTTTTATTTTTGCCAATAGTATTATGATTTTTGACTTAATTTTTTTTGCATCAAGTTTTTTCGACATACCTTAAGTTACTTTATCATATATGCACATACTTAAGTATTATTAAATGCATATAGATTTAATTACTGTCTTTCGTTTTGTTACTTATGAAATAATTTTCACTTTAAATAAACAAGTAGGTACGTTCCAAGCCCATTTACTTATTATTTATTATATGATAGGAGAGCTTCTCCAACCATATTGATGCAATTTTTTCGATTAAGTTGTTGAAAAANGAGCTTCTCCAACCATATTACTACACTGAGAAAAAAAAACGCGTTGTAAGGATAAACAAATTTTATTTGATTACCGTTTAAAAATGTTCGTTTTTAAATCCAGTAAAAAGTCTTAACAAAATGGATTTTTTCATTATACATTCACTACGTATAATGGAAATATTCAAATCAAATACGCCCGTATTAAAATGAAGCATTTTCACTGCACGGATGGCGTTTTGCGCGTCTCGGATGCTTTTTCATATGTAATTAAGAAAGCATATGTATACAAAGCATGCAAAGCGGTGACAACACAAACATTCATACATACATATGTACATACATGGTACGACATCATGCACTAATCGCGGGCTGTGATGTTGATTCAAACTCAACATTTAAAAACACATTTACATGTATGGCTGTAGCTTAGCGTGCAAAGACGCCTGATACAATTGGTTGCTACCAAGAGCTTCCGGGCTCAATTATCATCAGACGGAACATAAAATTAAATTTTTTTCTTCTTAATTTTAATTTCGTATAACGAAAAAGCATCTGTGCACTTCGCAACGACATATTTTATAACGTATATACTCAAATTTAAAACGAGTTGGGTTGGTGCTCTTTCATATGCGTATTTTTTTAAATTTAGCACGTTTTTTTAATTCTAAAATTTTTTTCCCTCAGTGTAAATATCTAAATCGCGGGACAGAACCCGGAATCCCGGGTGTTTAAGCCTGCAGCTTAAATCTAGAATACAAATCTCACCGAGAGATGTCGCTGCTAATCACTCGCTGACAGGACTCGTTACTTTATCTCCCTTTTGGCACGAGTCCTGTTAGTCGATCCCGCTGCCAGATTCCATCTTCTGTGGAGCCTATAAATGCGGCAATTTCGTATAGCCTTGTCCTATTCTGAGACCGACAGCCAGGGACACCTCAGGTGAGTTTATTATTTTCTGTATATTTGCGCATTTATCATTAAAACTTAAATCTTGTATAATATACGAAAACCTGATTTCTCAATACCTTTGGAGACTAGGGCATTCGTAAAGAGTAAGTAAAAGATTATCTTAAAGAATCGGCTCCCCCATTGATCCCCGTTGCCGGAATCACGAGGATGGCCCCTAAATTGCCCGGCTCGAACATGGTCCTTCGAGCCGGATCTTTAAGATAATCTTTTTTCGTTTAATAATTTGCGATTTTTTAAAGTAATAATTAATTATAATTATCTCAACTAAAAATACTTTACAAAAAGTTAACAACTCTCGTCAAGTCCCTTTGGTAAAGTTTTATTAGCGCACACCATTGTGAATGAGCCCGCATGAAAGAAGCTGCATTTGCAGAACATAAATAAACAAGTTGTGCTGCTACACCATAGCGAACAACCACAAAAAACGCAAAAAACCAAAAACCTGGAAGCAGAGGTCGAAAATATCCCTCAACACTTTGAAAATGTCCCAAAATAACCGTCCCTATTTAAGAGAAAAAATAACCCACAAAACTGAACAGGTGGTTTATTTTTTGTAGATGTGTGCTCCTCTCAGTGGGAAAGGGTTATTTGCATATCTTTTTCCGTTGCTTTTGGACACGGACACTTATCGCTGGAAGAGGAAAAATAAGTGTTAGAGCGCGGTTACCCACGAACGTGTACGCAGGGTACCGTAGAAGTGCGTATAAACATATCAAATTTGCTGTTGATAGAGATAGAGAGAGATATAAGCAACGTCAACGTCGTGGTCATGCGGTGGCAGGGTTGCGTGCTTTTAAATCCTTATTGATTTGAAATCCGCTATCGATTAAGAAATATATTTGATTTGTGATTTGGTTTGTTGACCAAAGAAAAAATAAAATTTATTTGTGATTTGATTTGTCAACCAAATAAGAAATAAAAATTTTTTATTTGATTTGTAGAGCGAATCAATTTGATTTGTAATTTTTCAACTAAATAATACTTTTGTGATGCAACGCAACGGGATTATCGGAATCTTCGGGACCACTCCGGGATTTTTGGACTATTTCGAGATGGAAATGAATTAAATCGATTCATGATATCGATTCTTTCTTAAATATCGAACATTCCTAGTTCCCAGGTTGAGTCTCTTTGACTATATAATTTTCTTTATAATTACCTTTATTTTAATCTTCCTTCCTTTATCTTCATCTTTACTCATCCTCATATTTTTCTTAATATTTATCTTTATCATCTTAATGTTTATCATTTTCTACATCTACATATTCCCCTTCACCTTTGCCCTTATATTAGTAAAATTTTTAAATTTTCCTTGATCTTAGTTTTTGCATTTATCTTTACGCATCTTTGTTTTTGTTTTTATTTTTACCTTTGCCTTTTTTCTTTTCTTCATCAATAAAATAAAATAGCTTATTTTTGGTGTATCATATTAAGAATGTGCACGCTCTCTTCTTTGTCATAAATGTTTGCACATGTATGTGTACGTATATGTCGTGTAAAGAAATGCCTAACGCTTTGCTTCCACTTATTACGCCCACTTATATTTTTCAGTCCTACAATAACCCACAAATTAAGACACTTAAAATTAAAAGTCCCTGCCAAAGTGTTTTTTCCCAAGGGAAATTTTAGCAGTTGATAAATGACCCACAACGGAAAACACAAAATGATCGCACAGAGTGATTTGCCACGGTGGGAAACACTCTTTGCTTGAGAGATGAGTGTTTGTGTCAGTGGTAAACACCATACGAGACACTTGGTGACGGTTATTTTCGATCTCTGCCTGGAAGGGAAGCGAAGGAAAGTAGCGGCCAAATCTTGGAGCGCGGTAAGTTACCCCTTAAGTGACTGAAAACTTAAGTTGAAAGTTGTGAAAGTGGTGGAAAAAGAAAGCGCTATAAAAGCGTGGCCCCAACGTGGTCCGAACCACATATTTGCTGAGTAGCGGCACTCAGCTAGGGAGCGGTAAAATCCCGCTACTCAAAACCACAACGACCAGGTTATATATATATATATGCATATATATATGTAGGGCAACGAACAAAATACGAAAAGAAATTTGCTTAAAAGTGAAAGTCCCTGATTAGCAGGGCAGTAAAAATGCCCGAAAATTCCGGAAAAGCAGTGAAAGTGCGGTGAAAGACCCTACAAAGTAGGGCAACGAGCGCGATACGCCAAAAAATCGCTTAAAAGTGCAAGTCCCTGATTAGCAGGGCAGTGAAAGGGCGCGAAAATCTCCGAAAAGCAGCAACAAGTGCGGTTAAAGACCCTAAAAAGATAGGGCAACGAGCAAAATATGCCAAAAAATCGCTTAAAAGTGCAAGTCCCTGATTAGCAGGGCAGTGAAAGTGCGGTGAAAGTCCCTCATTAGCAGGGCGCCAAGCACAAAATTCAAAAAAGCAGCTTAAATGTGAAAGTCCTGATTAGCAGGGCAGTGAAAGTGCGGTGAAAGTCCCTCATTAGCAGGGCGCCAAGCACAAAATTCAAAAAAGCAGCTTAAATGTGAAAGTCCTGATTAGCAGGGCAGTGAAAGTGCGGTGAAAGTCCCTCATTAGCAGGGCGCCAAGCACAAAATTCAAAAAAGCAGCTTAAATGTGAAAGTCCTGATTAGCAGGGCAGTGAAAGTGCGGTGAAAGTCCCTCATTAGCAGGGCGCCAAGCACAAAATTCAAAAAAGCAGCTTAAATGTGAAAGTCCTGATTAGCAGGGCAGTGCAAGTGCGGTGAAAGTCCCTGATTAGCAGGGCACTGAGCGATAAACGCAAAAAATCAGTTTGCAAGTGAGAGTCCTGATTAGCAGGGCAGTGCAAGTGCGGTGAAAGTCCCTCATTAGCAGGGCGCTGAGCACAAAACGCGAAAAGGGCTTGAAAGTTGAAGTCTCTAAAATAGCAGGGCAGTGAAAGTGCGGTGAAAGTCCCTGAGTAGCAGGGCACTGAGCGATAAGCGCAAAAAATCAGCTTGCAAGTAAAAGTCCTGATTAGCAGGGCAGTTCAAGTGCGGTGAAAGTCCCTCATTAGCAGGGCACTGAGCGAAAAACGCAACAAAAAATTATATAAAATTTTATACTAAATTATTGTCTCAGTCTCGTTCGCAGGATCGGAGCAAGACATCAAGCACCATTGCAACTGCTACAGTAACATCAGCAGCAACTAGCGGCAATAGCAACACGCTCCAGCGGTCAACCGTAGCAACAACAAATAAGCGATAAGGCCCCCACCAGTGGCCCCACGCGGGAGCAACAAATAAGTACCAAGGCCCCCACCAGTGGCCCACCGCGGGAGATATAAGCAAATACCCAAGGCCCACACAAGTGGCCCAACGCGGGAGCAAGGGCCCCTCCAATTAATAACAGTAAGCTGCAAGAAAAGGTAAGCATTTGAGATTCGCGATTTGGTTAATTTGCGGTGAACTAGTACACGAAAGTACTGGNCCACCAGTGGCCCACCGCGGGAGATATAAGCAAATACCCAAGGCCCACACTAGTGGCCCAACGCGGGAGCAAGGGCCCCTCCAATTAATAACAGTAAGCTGCAAGAAAAGGTAAGCATTTGAGATTCGCCACGTATATTCAAGTCGGGCGCGATTTGGTTAATTTGCGGTGAACTAGTACACGAAAGTACTCACATCAATTTAGTGAAAAAAAGAGAAAAAATAAAAAATATAATACAAATTTTAAATAAATTCTTAAAAGTGTGTGCAGCCGATATCCAGTGCCAGTAGCGCCAGCATCTAGTGACCAGGAGCTCCAGCCCAATCAGCGGAACCGACAGAAGAAGCTGCGCCAATATCAAGGCCCGACCGAACAAGTGTAGCTGGGGTGAGAAATTATCTCAAAGAAAGCTCTTTAAGATACATTCTCACGAGCATCACTCATTGCACTCCCCATCGACTGGTCATCACACAAAAAAGTANCTGCGCCAATATCAAGGCCCGACCGAACAAGTGTAGCTGGGGTGAGAAATTATCTCAAAGAAAGCTCTTTAAGATACATTCTCACGAGCGTCACTCATTGCACTCCCCATCGACTGGTCATCACACAAAAAAGTGAAAAAAGCACCGTAGCATATTAATCCGTTTTTTGTATTAATTTATTGTGAGTAAATATAAAAGTCAATAATAAATAAACTTTTTTCTCGAAAAACGGTGAATGCTAGTGATTTTTCTCGCGCTTGTGATGCACTAATAGAGTTTGTAGAGCGGTTTAATTAGACTCCAGATGCAAATTACTCTGTTTTTTATTACTTGAGATACAGAAGGAGGAGCTTAAGGCACTGTGCGCAAAAGTCAAAGATTCTTTCGATTCATATTCGCGGAATTCGTCTGAAGACAGTACGGGTGTTACGGCCATGAGTTTGGCCAAATCTAAATACCAGGATTGTTAAGGTTCGAAATTTCAGACTTTGGTATTGATACTGAGTACTCATTATCAAAAGTATTAGGGAAAAAGTATCGATAATACTCAGTATCGGACTCATTAAAATACGTTTTTTGGGATACTAAAGTTATTTTATTCTTCAATCGTATATATCTGCATCGATAAAAACTTGGACATGATTTCAACGCATGGCACTGGTCTGGGCACAACCTGCATGCNAAAGTATTAGGGAAAAAGTATCGATAATACTCAGTATCGGACTCATTAAAATACGTTTTTGGGATACTAAAGTTATTTTATTCTTCAATCGTATATATCTGCATCGATAAAAACTTGGACATGATTTCAACGCATGGCATTGGTCTGGGCACAACCTGCATGTGGGCTGTGAGAAGTGATTGTGATGGGCCGATAATTTTTTTCCGAACGACAACGCTGACGCTCGACTTGGTCCTGCCTTAGGCACTCGTGTGCTTTAAATGTCCGAAACCGTCTCCATGGTCTAATACCTACTCGAAAGGTAGTTATCCAAATCCTCCCACCTCGGAATTTCAGCTTTGTCAACGATTCCCTGCTCCCACAAAGCTAAAGTGTTGTCTGGTAATCTGCTGGAAACTAAAAACACAAATATAGCATCCCAGTTCGCGATATCAATCCCATACATTTGCAGGACTGCGATACAATTATTCACCGCCCGCTGCAAATTTTTAATATCCGTACCACGCTCAACTGTTACCGTGGGAAATTTAAATAATGTCTTCAACTGGCTATTGACCATAACTCTTTTATTCTCGTAACGATCGTTCAGGTTTTGCCACGCAATCGCAAAACCATCATTGGTCAACGGGAACTCTTTCACTATATCTTTAGCTCCCCCACGGGTTTTTTGATTGAGGTGGTACAATTTTTCAACCGGAGTTAACGGCGAATTATTTATGTAAATGGCCGTGAATAAATCCCTAAAGGATGGCCACGCCATATAATCACCATAAAAAATCTCCGTATCGCAGTGCGGAAGGTGAAGGCTTGACCGCGGTGTTGGCTCAGGCTCACGGGTTATGGGGATAAACGTTGAGGAGCTTGGCTGAGCAAAAGTCAAATTATGGATTGTTTCACCCATCAACGCCGCACAAGTCAGGTAAGCTGTATAGCAATCCTTAGGGTTCGAACGATACTATCGATATTGAGTAAGTATCGATACTGAGGGTATAAAAATTAGTACTTTAATACTCGATACCTTATTTGGAGATTTTACTCGATACTTTGCAAAGTACTCGTTGTATCGAATACTTTTCAAAAAACACACNTTATTTGGAGATTTTACTCGATACTTTGCAAAGTACTCGTTGTATCGAATCCTTTCAAAAAACACTCTTTTAAAATTGTTTCTTCCATTGACAACCCAATTTTCTTCATCACTTAAAATAAACTGAAATTGCGTGTAGTCTGTTGCATAATATAAACCAAATATTCTAAAAAATCTGATTCAAAAGTTGAAGCTTTTGCTGAATTTTCGCGAGTTTTTCACAAAGTTGAGGAATTACATTTTTATGTTTTTTGTTGTAGAATGAACTATGTATATTTTGATACGAAATTAGCGGAAAAATATAAGAATGAAAATTGTTGCATATATTGTGAAAAATTTGCTGTGCCAATACTTTGTTCCGGCAGTGTATGTACAACGACAACATTCGTTACTGCATCGTACCCCACGTACAAACAGCCCTTCGGAAACAACGAGGCGACCTTCTTCAGGAAACGAAGAAACTCGGCAGACTGCTACCCCAACGGCAGCCGCTAATGTAAACGCTCTTTTTGCTGCTAGTGCTAGGTTAATGTGACCAACCGTACTTCTTTCGGAAGTACCGTACTTCTTTTTTCGCTCTTGTACTTCGTACTTCGAAGTACAGTCAAATGTACTTCTTTGCGATATTTTGTGCTTCAGGAGGGAGATTCTGTAACCAGTTACGACAATTTTCGGATCGCTATCGCACTTTTTGACGCATAATATAAATGTTTTTGCGTCAAAAAGTGCGATAGCGATTCGAAAATTGTCGCTAACTGGTTACAGAATCTCCCCCAGGTCCTGTACTTCTCCGATCTTCTGGACGACCGTTACATGGCCTGGGCGATATATTCGTTCAAACCATTAAAGTCGCCGGGGACCGATGGCATCATACCTGCGCAGCTGCAAAGGTCTCTGAAGGTATCGTGCAATTGGTTGGATCCTTTTTATGCGAACAGCGTGAGGACAGGGTACGTCCCCAAGGCTTGAAGGGTGGTCAGTGTTGCGTTCATCCCGAAGGCCGGAAAAGATTCTCATTTTTCCTCCACGGATTTTAGCCCTATCAGTCTCTTCGTTTTTGCTAAAACCGCTTTTTCTAAAAACGCTAGAGAGACTGATAGATCTGTACATAAGAAACGCGATTCGTGACTGTCATTCGAGACAAGAAAAGGTCGGCAAATACCGCCCTGCAAATATTGGTAAAGTGATCAGAGGAAGCTAACACGCATGAGGATTATGCAGTAGAGGCCTTCTTCGATATCGGGAGGGCCTTCATCAATGTCACTCTAGAAGCAATAGTCAAGTACATATATTCATAATCTGGGGGTTGAAACCAACCTATTAAGACTTATCTACAGCTTACTTCGCGACGGAACTGTCGCGGCAGATTGGGGGAGCGTCTGCACTCAGTGAGGAATCAATAGGAGCACTCCACAAGGTGGTGTTCTCTCTCCCCTCCTCTGGATTACGGTTGTACACGACCTTCTAGTGGAACTTGAAAAAGTGGGCTGTCGGGTGATCGCCTATGTAGATGATGTGAAACTTTTGATTAAAGTACTCAAGTGGCTCAAGGTTACCTACATAGGTGGGCGATCAACGGCGGCTGTCGTGGAAGCCTAACATTGAGGAAAGGGTAGTAAAGGTGTCGGTTGCCTGGTACCGCTGTACGGGAGCTATCGGTAAAAGGTGGGGTCTATCGCCCATATTAATTCATTAGCTTTAGGAAACCAGATTTAAGCCTATTTTGTTTCAAGGAGCCTTTGCCTGGTGGAACTCACTAGAGAGCGCTACACTTGTAAAACAGGAATAAGCGGAGCATTAGGAACCACACCTACACTGGCGCTTAACATAAATATCGAGCCTTAACCGCCAAAATAACGTAAGCGACATTTTTTTTAAATTTTCTTTTTGATGCAGAAATGTATCTAGATGCTCCAGGAATATTTCTGCATCAAAAAGAAAATTTTGAAAAAAATGTCGCTTACGTTATTTTGGCGGTTAGGGCTCGATATGTTGAACACGGCGCCTGCGAATATTGCAGACAGAATTGTCANGATTATGCAGTAGAGGCCTTCTTCGATATCGGGAGGGCCTTCAACAATGTCACTCTAGAAGCAATAGTCAAGTACATATATTCATAATATGGGGGTTGAAACCAACCTATTAAGACTTATCTACAGCTTACTTCGCGACGGAACTGTCGCGGCAGATTGGGGGAGCGTCTGCACTCAGTGAGGAATCAATAGGAGCACTCCACAAGGTGGTGTTCTCTCTCCCCTCCTCTGGATTACGGTTGTACACGACCTTCTAGTGGAACTTGAAAAAGTGGGCTGTCGGGTGATCGCCTATGTAGATGATGTGAAACTTTTGATTAAAGTACTCAAGTGGCTCAAGGTTACCTACATAGGTGGGCGATCAACGGCGGCTGTCGTGGAAGCCTAACATTGAGGAAAGGGTAGTAAAGGTGTCGGTTGCCTGGTACCGCTGTACGGGAGCTATCGGTAAAAGGTGGGGTCTATCGCCCATATTAATTCATTAGCTTTAGGAAACCAGATTTAAGCCTATTTTGTTTCAAGGAGCCTTTGCCTGGTGGAACTCACTAGAGAGCGCTACACTTGTAAAACAGGAATAAGCGGAGCATTAGGAACCACACCTACACTGGCGCTTAACATAAATATCGAGCCTTAACCGCCAAAATAACGTAAGCGACATTTTTTTTAAATTTTCTTTTTGATGCAGAAATGTATCTAGATGCTCCAGGAATATTTCTGCATCAAAAAGAAAATTTTGAAAAAAATGTCGCTTACGTTATTTTGGCGGTTAGGGCTCGATATGTTGAACACGGCGCCTGCGAATATTGCAGACAGAATTGTCACAGCACAAGCTGATATTAGGCTAAGGGAAACCGGGTCCTTTTGTGTCATAAAAAGGGAAAAGAAGACGTTTCTCTGCTGCGGCAAATGTTTTCATAGGGCACTTTACAAATTTTAGCTCTCAAGGGCTAGGGATGGGGGTTCTGACTTGTCATTGTGCGATTGGTATACATGCGGTGAGAATTTTAACTGATCTTTTTGTATCAGCTGTCAAGAGAAAGATGAAGTGGAATCATCTCCCCACTTTCTTTTAGACTGTCCAACCTTCGCGAGGCTAAGATGGAAGCATTTTGGCTCGCACTTCTCAACAAACACTGAGCTCCCAGGGATCGAAATTAGCCGCAATCGAAATTTCGTAATCGGCTCGCGGCGTGAACTTAACCCAACCTAAGCTGTACTTCTTTGAGCTATGAAATAGTTGGTCACATTAGCTATGGTGTACATTCGGCACTCAGGAGTCGACTACGAAGCTAGGGCTCTTCTTGATTCGGGTTCCGAAGGGACCTTCATGACAGAGCGGCTGCAAAGACTTATCAATCTCCCCACATGACCTGTTGACACAAATATATGTGGAATAAATGTGACACTATCGGCTAAGGTGCGAAAGCTCCCACAGTTTGTTTTAGGTTCACCTGCCGACCCCCAGTTTAGAACTGAGGCAAGAGGCATGATTCTACCCCAACTGACAGGAAACCTCCCCCAGATTTCAGTGGACCATGCAGATCTTGGCCTACTGCCCCCTATAGAATAAGCCGATGTTAACTTCCACAAAAGTCAGCAGGTCGACATGATAATTGGTGCGGACTTGTACCCAGATATTATGAAGGAACAAATTAGGAAGAATGTTTTAGGTACCCTGCTGGCACAGGAAGGAGTTTTTGGTTGGGTATTGACAGGCACTGTTCCTCGGACTACTAGGACAAGTGGTTCCTGTATGTCGTTTTTTAATGAAGTTTCCAGCTTCCAGCTAACCCGTTTCTGGGAACTTGAGCAAGTTCCGAACAAAAAAACAAGTTACTCCTGAAGAAGCGTTCTGTGAGCAACATTTCGCAAAGACAACGCTAAGAAATGACCAAGGGCGTTATGTAGTAGCATTACCATTTCGACAAGGGTTCCCAGCAGATATCCGTCTTGGGTATTCGCGGACGAGTGCAGCGCATCAATTTGTTCGCAACGAAGCATCGATGATGAGGATGTCAGAGCTGAAGGATGAATATCATCGGGTATTACGAGAATACATTACGCTCGGTCATATGAAGCCAGTGGACAGCACCGTGAGTGAGCCGTCATCAGGGACATACTACCTACCCCATCATGCAGTCATCAAACCGGACACTGCAGTCCAGTCCATCTTCGAATGGGGAAAGTTTAACTGATGTGCTCTACCCAGGACCGGTTCTGCAGGCCGATCTCGTCGCTTTGTTGCTGAAATGGCGATTTTTCAAATATGTTTTCAACGCGGACATAGAGAAGATGTATAGGCAGATTCAGCTGCATTCCGATAACACACGGTACCACCGAATTCTTTTCAGAGAATCACAAAATGAGGCGCTGGGGGAGTATGAGATGTAAACTGTGACGTTTGGAGTCAACTGTGTCCCGTATCTGGCAATAAGAACTCTTCTCCAATTAGCAGAAGATGTTAGTTTGCAGTTTCCTATAGCGTCCAGGGTTTTAAAGCAGCATATGTACGTGGACGACGTACTGGCTGGGGCTCATGACACCGAGACAGCAATTCGCACGCGCAACGAACTCATAGATGCGCTGAAGGGAGCTGGATTTCCCCTCCGGAAGTGGGCATCGAACTTCAGGGAAATCCTGCCAGCTTTGCCTAAGGCTCATCTGTTGAAGGAGGATTTTTTGGAAATCGACGACGTGAGCGAGGCGAGAATGTTAGGGATTCGATGGAATGCTGCTCACGACACGTTTCATTTTAACGCAAAGGAGATCCCAGTAAAGCCAAACTACACAAAACGGAAGGTTTTATCATGTGTTGCAAAATTATTTGACCCAGCACGGTGGTTAGGCCTCATTGTGGTAGAGGCAAAAATCCTTATGCAAGACATATGGCTAACCAAGATAGATTGGAATGAAATTGAATTTCATGGGTTTTGTGATGCATCAGAGAAGGCTTATGCGGCAGCCCTTTACGTTAGAGTGCGCGAACGAAACTCGAACAATATCCCGTTTGTAAATTTACTTGTAGGTAAAACGAAGGTAGCGCCCATGAAAACCGTCTCTCTACCGCGACTAGAGTTGTGCGGCGCACTACTTTTGGCAGAATTAATCAATGCTTTACTTCCGCAGTTTGACGTAGCCCAGCCAGTGATCTATAAATGGACCGATTCAACCATCGTGCTCTCGTTGTTAAGGAAGCCGCCTTCTTGTTGGACCACTTTCCTGGCGAATAGGATCGCAAAAAATCGATGAACTGGTTGGTGTGAGAGGATGGAATCTCGTGGACTCCAATGATAACCCAGCAGATCTNAAGGAACAAATTAGGAAGAATGTTTTAGGTACCCTGCTGGCACAGGAAGGAGTTTTTGGTTGGGTATTGACAGGCACTGTTCCTCGGACTACTAGGACAAGTGGTTCCTGTATGTCGTTTTTTAATGAAGTTTCCAGCTTCCAGCTAACCCGTTTCTGGGAACTTGAGCAAGTTCCGAACAAAAAAACAAGTTACTCCTGAAGAAGCGTTCTGTGAGCAACATTTCGCAAAGACAACGCTAAGAAATGACCAAGGGCGTTATGTAGTAGCATTACCATTTCGACAAGGGTTCCCAGCAGATATCCGTCTTGGGTATTCGCGGACGAGTGCAGCGCATCAATTTGTTCGCAACGAAGCATCGATGATGAGGATGTCAGAGCTGAAGGATGAATATCATCGGGTATTACGAGAATACATTACGCTCGGTCATATGAAGCCAGTGGACAGCACCGTGAGTGAGCCGTCATCAGGGACATACTACCTACCCCATCATGCAGTCATCAAACCGGACACTGCAGTCCAGTCCATCTTCGAATGGGGAAAGTTTAACTGATGTGCTCTACCCAGGACCGGTTCTGCAGGCCGATCTCGTCGTCTTGTTGCTGAAATGGCGATTTTTCAAATATGTTTTCAACGCGGACATAGACAAGATGTATAGGCAGATTCAGCTGCATTCCGACAACACACGATACCACAGAATTATTTTCAGAGAATCACCAAATTAGCCGCTGGTGGATTATGAGTTGCATACTGTGACGTTTGGAGTCAAGTGTGCCCCGTATCTGGCAATAAGAACTCTTCTCCAATTAGCAGAAAATGTTAGTTTGCAGCATATGTACGTGGACGACGTACTGGCTGGGGCTCAAGACACCGAGACAGCAATTCGCACGCGCAACGAACTCATAGATGCGCTGATGGGAGCTGGATTTCCCCTCCGTCGGTGGACATCGAACTCCAGGGAAATCCTGTCAGCTGTGCCCAAGGATCATCTGTTGAAGGAAGATTTTTTGAAAATCGACGACGTGAGCGAGGCGAGAATGTTAGGGATTCGATGGAATGCTGCTCACGACACGTTTCATTTTAACGCAAAGGAGATCCCAGTAAAGCCAAACTACACAAAACGGAAGGTTTTATCATGTGTTGCAAAATTATTTGACCCAGCACGGTGGTTAGGCCTCATTGTGGTAGAGGCAAAAATCCTTATGCAAGACATATGGCTAACCAAGATAGATTGGAATGAAATAGAATTTCATGGGTTTTGTGATGCATCAGAGAAGGCTTATGCGGCAGCCCTTTACGTTAGAGTGCACGAACGAAACTTGAACAATATCCCGTCTGTAAATTTACTTGTAGGTAAAACGAAGGTAGCGCCCATGAAAACCGTCTCTCCACCGCGACTAGAGTTGTGCGGCGCACTACTTTTGGCAGAATTAATCAATGCTTTACTTCCGCAGTTTGACGTAGCCCAGCCAGTGATCTATAAATGGACCGATTCAACCATCGTGCTCTCGTTGTTAAGGAAGCCGCCTTGTTGTTGGACCACTTTCGTGGCGAATAGGATCGCAAAAAATCGATGAACTGGTTGGTGTGAGAGGATGGAATCTCGTGGACTCGAATGATAACCCAGCAGATCGNGGTAAAACGAAGGTAGCGCCCATGAAAACCGTCTCTCCACCGCGACTAGAGTTGTGCGGCGCACTACTTTTGGCAGAATTAATCAATGCTTTACTTCCGCAGTTTGACGTAGCCCAGCCAGTGATCTATAAATGGACCGATTCAACCATCGTGCTCTCGTTGTTAAGGAAGCCGCCTTCTTGTTGGACCACTTTCCTGGCGAATAGGATCGCAAAAAATCGATGAACTGGTTGGTGTGAGAGGATGGAATCTCGTGGACTCCAATGATAACCCAGCAGATCTCGGTAGACGCGGCGCATCACCCCAAGAACTGGTAAAGACCACACTATGGTGGCAGGGCCAAAGTGGTTGAAAGAACAACCATCGGAATGGCCAAAAAAGATGGATGATAGGTCCATGGAAACTGATTTATAACAAAAAGCCGTGCGCGTTCCCATAATCGCCACACAGCCGCCTGAACTTTTGGAAAGATTTTCGGAGTTCTCTCGAGCACTGCGAATAATAGCACGGTTTTTTCAGTTTTATTATAAAACGCATCCCGTACATAAATTGATCCCACGAGGGGAAACGACACAAGTGACTTCCGATGAAATTCGATAGGTCAAAACGCGCTTGATTATTTTAGCGCAGAAGCGGTGCTACTTCAATGAATATCAGGCACTTGAGGCATCAAGGCCAGTGAGCGCAAAGACTCCCCTCAACGCTCTCAATCTATTTCTCGATAGAAATGGAATCATGAGAGTTGGAGGGAGACTAGCGCTAGCGGAGCTGCCCTATAATGAACGCTACCCTGTGATTTTGCCGTACGATTGCCAATTTTCTCGACTTTCAGTCAGATTCTCACACCTGATTTCCCTGCATGGAGGAACCCAACTCATGCTGAGACTTCTGAGAGCAGTGTTTGGATCATACGGATGAAAAATTTAATAAAATATAATTGTAAAGTTTGCCTTATTTACAGAAAAAAAAAAAAAAACACGAGAGCAACTTATGGCAGCACTCCCACCTGAACGAACGGAAGTTTCCCGGCCCTTCACCAATACTGGAGTGGATTTCACTGGACCGTTCGAGATAAGAAAACTATAGCGTGTCTTATAACCAAAGGATATGTTTGCGTTTTCGTGTGCTTCGCAACGAAGGCAATACACCTGGAAGCAACGAGCGATCTATCGGCTTCCACCTTTCTAGCAGCTTTTTCAAGGTTTCTGGGAAGACGCGTTTGTCCTCGGAGTGTGTACTCGGACAATGGTACTAATTTTGTTGGAGCTAATAAAGCATTAAGGCAGGACTTCCGTAACTTTGTAGCCGAAAGTTTCCGCCTAACCACCCAGTCGTATGCTCATCATGAGATCGACTGGCACTTCATCCCACCGGGAGCCCCACGTATGGGAGGGCTGTGGGAAGCAGGAGTGAAGAGCTTTAAAACCCACTTCCGTAAGGGGGCGAATACCATGCGGTTTACAACGGAGGAGTTCTCCACTTTGCTAGCAAAGATAGAAGCCTGCCTAAACTCGAGACCAATTAGTCCGCTTTCCGACAACCCCAAATCCACAGAACCCCTCACCCCAGGACACTTTCTGATAGGCAGACCGTTGCTAGATATTGCGGAACCGGAAATAAGTGGAAGTACGATGTCAATCGTCAACTGATAGCANCTCCACTTTGCTAGCAAAGATAGAAGCCGGCCTAAACTCGAGACCAATTAGTCCGCTTTCCGACAACCCCAAATCCACAGAACCCCTCACCCCAGGACACTTTCTGATAGGCAGACCGTTGCTAGAAATTGCGGAACCGGAAATAAGTGGAAGTACGATGTCAATCGTCAACTGATAGCAAAAAAATTAAAACCATTCATCAAGGATTCTGTCAGCGATGGAAGGAGGAATACCTAAATTACCTACACAAGAGAGTCAAGTGGCAACACCCCCAACGAAACATCGAAGTCGATAATTTCGTGGTTATCAAAGAGGATAACCTACCCCCGAATGAATGGCGACTTGGCAGAGTTGTTAAGGTTTTTTAGGGCAAGACAAACGCTTGCGAGTCGTAGAAATACGCACCACGCGTGGCGTAATTACGCGACCAATCGTAAAATTAGTACTACTCTCTCTAGTGAATACAAACTAACTTTTTTTCTACTTCCAGAATTTTACAATATGGTTCGAGCTAACTCAACCGCAGCCCTAGAGTGGTACCGATGCATTCCCACGACAGCCGGTTCTACGTACCGGAATGACTCGGGTTTCACCCGACCAAGGGCTGTTGTTTCGGCGATCTAACCCCGTTTAGGTCGGCGAAGTATCTCAGAAGTTGTCCGTCCATAGGGCAACATTCACTACGCATTCTCCTACTCAGGGCTGGCATCGAGTCAAACCCTGGGCCAGAAATATACACCTGCTGTGTATGCCGAAGACGATTACACCACAACTCCACCTCAGTCAAGTGTAATGCCTGCGAGGGGTGGAGTCACCTCAGGGTCTGCTCGGGACTACGGACACACAGACAGTGGACCACGTCTTACGTGGCCCCCTGTTGCTCAAACAGAGCAGCCTCCACGGCAAACCATAGTCCGCCCGTGCAGCCCCACACACTCACACAGCAACCACACACAGTCGCCACAACACAACAACATAATAACACCACAGACCGTACCACAGCCACCACAGACCACATAACACACACAACCGCACCACCACCCACACGCCGCCGCCAACAACTCCTGGTTCCCCCTACAATCTGCACGGTATGTCAGACCAGAATATTCCGTAATGTGACATCAGTCAAGTGCAACACCTGCCTTGGCTGGTGCCACTTTAGGGCATGTTCAGGTCTGCGTACCACGCAAGATTGGACGGGGAACTTCGAGCGCCCGTGTTGCGCTGCTCGGTCGCAGACTTCAATTGCGACGCCCCCCACCACCACCACAGGGCGGCAATCACCTCAGCAGC
>NW_016159980.1:0-8010 GCF_001687245.7 Rhagoletis zephyria | reverse complement strand
GCACACAGCCAACGGCGGCAAGAACATACACCTCACTCACACCCCACATCACAACACGTCTCCCGAACCACATGAAGCTCCTCCAATTCAACTGTAACGGGCTACAGAGCAAGATTGAGGAGATAACCGCCTTTATGTGTCGGCATGGTATATTAATAGCTACGGTCCAAGAGACGAAGTTGCACAGCAATTCAACTTTGTTGAATTGTGCCGGGTACAACGTGCATCGTCGAGATCGCGAGCGAGATAATGGTGGTGGCTTAGCGTTCATCACGCACCACACCGTGCAGTATCGTCTTATCGAAGCAGACATCGACCGCAGGGATACCACCCTAGAATGTCAGGGCATTGCTATCCGGTCAGGCGATGTCGAGCTCGAAATATTTAATATATACATACCCCCTGTCACCTGCTGCCCGGCAGGATATCACCCTGATATAGGTGCGCTCCTCAGAGGTGAAACCCGTATGGTAGTAGGTGACTTTAATGCGCACCACGATCTTTGGCTTATTTTTGAATTGTGATTTTGAAATGTAATTGAAATTTTGCATTTTGAATTATTGAATTGATTTATTTTATATTGCAGCGATCCTGCAAGGCGGGCGGCATGTTTAAGCCTGCAGCTTAAATCTAGAATACAAATCTCACCGCTATCAGGACTCGTTACTTTATCTCCCTTTTGGCACGAGTCCTGTTAGTCGATCCCGTTGCCAGATTCCACCTTCTGTGGAGCCTATAAATGTGACAATTTCGTATAGTCTCGTCCTATTCTGAGACCGACAGCCAGCGACACCTCAGGTGAGTTTATTATTTTCTGTATATTTGCGCATTTATCAATAAAACTTAAATCTTGTATAATTTACGAAAACCTGATTTCTCAATACCTTTGGAGACTAGGGCATTCGTAAAAAGTTAGTAAAAAATTATCTTAAAGAATCGGCTCCCCCATTGATCCCCGTTGCCCTAATCACGAGGATTTCCGGCCCCTAAATTGCCCCGCTCGAACACCGGGATTGAACCAACGACATCCCGAAAATCCCGGGATCGTAAAAACCTAAAAAATTAACATCCCTTGTCCGCACTGAAGACTGCTGCAAAGCAGTTTTCTGTGTGCCAGCATAGTCGTGTTCATCAGAAATAATGTTCAGCGAGGCTGGTCAGATAATTTCAGAACGGAGATGCTGCCTTAAACCCATTATTGTCGACCAATTACAATTTATAAACAAAATTTAAGATATGTTAACTGATCTTAATCAGTAAATTTTGTTATGTTCGCTTAATCTAAGAATTTTTGCTAAAACATCGATAGTACATCGACGTTTTGCTTTAAAAACATCGAAAACCTCGATGGTCGCGAACATCGATGTTTTTCCAGCTCTAGTTCGGAGTCGGCGTAAAACTTTGTGTGACAACATCAAGGCGCATGCCTAATGTGACCAACTATTTCATAGCTCAAAGCAGTACAGGTTAGGTTGGGTTAAGTTAACGCCGCCAGCCGATTACGCAATTTCGTAAATACGGCTAATTTTGATCCCTGAGAGCTCAGTACTTGTTCACATGTGCGAGCCAAAATGTTTCCATCTAAGGCCCCCTTGATATCGAAGAGGCGATGTGTGCAGGTCGGTATTCACCGACCTTTTATTGCAATAAGCATATTCAGCTCTTGAAAGACAGTGACTGATAGGCCTAAAATCCCGGCCTTCGGGATGAACGCAACACTGACTATCCTCCAAGCCTTGGGGATGTACCCGGTCCTCATGCATGGATCCAACCAATTGCACGACACCTTCAGAGCCCTTTGCAGCTGCGCAGATATGATGCCATCGGTCCCCTTTGATGGTTTAAACGAATTTATCGCCCAGGCCTTGTGACGAATGTTCAGAAGAACGGAGAAGAACAGGACCTGAGGGGAGATTCGGTAACCAGTTAGCGACTGTTTTCGAATCGCTATTGCATTTTTTGACGCAAAAACATTTATATCATGCGTCAAAAAGTGCGGTAGCAATCCGAAAATTGTCGCTAACTGGTTACAGAATCTCCCTCCCGAAGTACAAAATATCGTAAAGAAGTACACGTGACTGTACTTCGAAGTACGAAGTACAAGAGCGAAAAAAGAAGTACATACTTTACTTCCGATAGAAGTACGGTTGGTCACATTACGCATGCCACACATCGGAGAAGAAGCTCGGCCAAACACTAACATATTGTGTAAGCGCCAAACTATTATTTCATATTATTATAAAAAACAATTTCGAAAAAATTTTCAGTTATGAGTTGTCAATGCTTGACCANCACGTGACTGTACTTCGAAGTACGAAGTACAAGAGCGAAAAAAGAAGTACATACTTTACTTCCGATAGAAGTACGGTTGGTCACATTACGCATGCCACACATCGGAGAAGAAGCTCGGCCAAACACTAACATATTGTGTAAGCGCCAAACTATTATTTCATATTATTATAAAAAACAATTTCGAAAAAATGTTCAGTTATGAGTTGTCAATGCTTGACCGTGGATATGTGTTTACATAACTATAATGTATTAAGTTGATTTCGTTACGTAAATACATATTCATGTATGCATTAAAGTGTTTTGAATGCAAGAAAACATGGCATGCTTTCATTTTCTCTGTAAATTAGCTTTCTAATAAGTGCGATTAAGACTACATATTAATATAAAGCGCTCTAGTTGATGTTTTAGTTATATTTATTAACGCGTAGTTAACCGGGTTTGGTTCATTGGGTAAACGCAAACACTCACACTTGCGGCTGCTAATCCGAACCTACGCAAGTACTTGCACTTACATACATATGTACATATGTAAGTGGCAAGTTCATGTGATTTATTGCATTCATTACTATTAAAGTGGCAAATGCCAAGTGGCAAGTCGCAAGTTAGTTGCTTCGGCAGCGGCAGTACAAGTGGCAAATGGCACTGCGGGTGGCTGTCAGGGCTGCCGCTTTAAACTTTTTTTCCTTACCAAGATTTTTACAATGTATTAAAAATAGTTACCAAACTTTTCCCAAAGTTACCAAAGCTTACCAAAAATTTAAAAACATAAAGAAAGCTTAATTTTTAATCGCTTAAATACAAATGAAATAAATTGGTGAATAACAATGCAAAAAGAAACAAAATACCTAGAATTAAGATCATTTCAGTAACATGTAACACATTTGATGCACATGTTTTTAGAAACAAATGTGTGTGTATACATACATATATAGTACATTAATAAAATGTGATTTCAGTTTAATATTTTTAATATTCAAGAAACTTCTTTATTAACTGACTAAAAATTGCTTAAATCAACTTACTTGTCCATAATTGTCCATAAACGCTCCCCTAAAAAAGCACACACAGAATAGACTTTCCACGAAAATAAACGTTTTTCTAAAGAATTTGCAAGTATCCAAATTGCCTGGTGGTACGAATAAATTAATTGAAATGGTCAGTCTCAGTAATTCCAGGCTTCAAAGTGTCAACCTTGCCATTAGGTAGCTGTAAATTAATTGAAATGCTCATTCACAACAATTTCGATTTAAATTGAGGAGTAAAACAGGGCACTCGGTAATGGCAAATAATAATTATAATAATAATAGATTGGCGCTTACACATATGTTAGTGTTTGGCCGAGCTTCTCCTCCGATTTGTGGCGTGCGCCTTGATATTGTCACACAAAGCGGAGGGACCTACAGTTTAACGCCGACTCCGAACGGCGATTGTATTTTTATGAGAAGCTTTTTGTCATGGCAGAAATACACTCGGAGGTTTGCCATTGCCTGCCGAGGGACGACCGCTGTTAAGAAAAAACCTTTTTTTTCTATATTTTTGCGATGTTGCTTTGACCAGGGTTTGAACCCAGGCATTGTGGAGTGGGAGCGCGCACTGCTTACCACTACACCACAGCGGCCGACAATGGCAAATAATAGCAAATGTAATTTCATTACTTACTAAAGATATTTGAAAATGTTCAGCAGAAGTTAAAAAACTTACCAAAAAGTTACCAACTCAAATTTGTGAAGGTAAAAGTTACCAGTTTTGGTAGAATTCTACCAAAACGGCAGCCCTGGTGGCTGTTCGTGGCCATGAACATCGTGGCAACGTACGAGCTCTTCTCCGATTAGCCATNCTAAAAATATTTGAAAATATTCAGCAGAAGTTAAAAAACTTACCAAAAAGTTACCAACTCAAATTTGTGAAGGTAAAAGTTACCAGTTTTGGTAGAATTCTACCAAAACGGCAGCCCTGGTGGCTGTTCGTGGCCATGAACATCGTGGCAACGTACGAGCTCTTCTCCGATTAGCCATGCTTCCAGGGTTACCAAAATTGGTAGAAAAAATTTGGGTTGGTAAAAAGGTAAATTTTTTCTCATTTTGGTAGATTTTTGTTGAACTTTTCGTTCCCGATTTATTTTTCGTAGTTATCTTTATATTACAAATTTCTTTGCATACTTTTTATATACTTACATAAGCATAAATGTATATCGATATAAGGCGAACATATCGTGCTCCATTCAAAACTCATTTTACTGGAATCCCTTATGGAGCTTTTGATTGCCTAAATATTTTAAATGATTATTCAAATACATACATAAAAAGAAAAAATTTACAGGTATGTAATGACGCACTGTGATTGTTCGCAAAAAAATTAAATCAACGCAATTTTTTAACATTAGAAGTCGTTAAATAAAAACAAAACACAAAAGACTGGCGACAAAAAAATATCAACGGAAAGCAGATTGTGAGCTATACTCAAGTATTATTTGCTTTAAAACTCGATACCTTAAATTGTTCTAAAAATTCAGAGTAAAAAATTTGAAATTTGGACGGAAATTTTTTGAATTTTTCTAAATGTTGTATGTATATAGTTTTAATCCTTAATTTTTATGGATTTAGTTAAAGCAACAAAAAATTTGTTCTTGAAAATGATTGCGAATAATAAAAAAATCGCCAAGTGCCTTTTTGAGTCACTGTATTTGTCTATAATAACTCGAGTTGAAGTTTTTCAAATTATGAAGTTTCGTTGTTGCCTTTAGTTTCACACTTTCCGCTTTTGGTTGAAGAAAACTGAGAATATGCCAATAATATAATCTCAAATATCGTATAATTAGTTAAATAAAAAGTTTCTTAAAAACAATTTTAATTCTTATTGAAATAACTAAAAAAATAAAAAACTATACTTTTAATTAAAATAAATAAAAAAATAACAAAACCATAGTTTTTATTTAAACAACTATAAAAAATTTATTGGTAGATATTTTCCAGATTTGGTAGATTTTTCTCAAGTGGATGGTAATTTTTTTTTTCGTCAGTGGCAACCCTGCATGCTTCTTAAAAATTTAAATTTAAATTTTTTACCTTGTTCCTTTTGGCTAAATCATACTGGCGAGAGCCTAGTGGTATTTTGTGTGTCAGTTGGCATAAGTCAAGTGCTCAAGTGAGCCCTTGTAAAGTTGGCTGAAGGCAAACGCATTTGGAAGATGGCAAAATATTTAGCGGCAACTCAAATGCGAAATATTGTTCACAGGTTGGCCGTGGCTGGATGGCGGCTGGCTCAAAAATTGTACTCGTTGAATCCTGCAAAGTGAAGACACGATGTTCCCTCATGGCTTTTCACAAACTTTTACTTATTCTTCGAATGTGTGTTCACGCTAAAATATCAGGTAGTTTTTGTGATTTATGTGCAAAGTTATTTAACTATATTCACTACAGGACATGGATTTTGTGCCAAATACGCAAAGCTGTGCGTGTGTGTACAAGTTTTCACGTGGAACCTTGCTTTTTAAATGTATTCAGCTGGCACTCATTGAGCTTCAAATTACCACATTTAACCCTCAAACAAAGCACAAAACAGAATGCCGTTGCTACACAATACGCAGACCAAAAGACTGAAAATTAATTAAATTAATTTTATTGCCTCATTAGTTATTTAAAATTAGCTTATTCGAGTACCATTTAAAGGAAATAATCACAAAGAATTCTTCACAATGAAGTTACTTACTTATTTGAGTGTTCAAAAAGTTCAAAAAGAATAAAGTCATGATAGGCAAAGACATATGTATTTAGGAAAAATAGTTGCTGAAACTATATATACTTTTTCGCTGAAAATTTTGTACTAAAATAAATATTATTTTTCCGTTTCCGATGGAAACGGAGGAAAACATTTGACCGATATAAATGCAATCTATATATATAATACGCGAAGGCATTTTTTGTTCAGCATAAAAGATCTGCACCGTTCGTCCGATTTTCAAAAGGGGGGTGTCAAATTAAAGCGCTTGGCCTGAAGATGTGCAAACTGGTTGTATTTTCTTCGAAAATAGTTGCCACCTGTTAAATAATTAAACTCAAGTTATTTACTAATCAATGCCCTCAGATCCGCACCGTCCGTTTGATTTTCANATTTGACCGATATAAATGCAATCTATATATATAATACGCGAAGGCATTTTTTGTTCAGCATAAAAGATCTGCACCGTTCGTCCGATTTTCAAAAGTGGGGTGTCAAATTAAAGCGCTTGGCCTGAAGATGTGCAAACTGGTTGTATTTTCTTCGAAAATAGTTGCCACCTGTTAAATAATTAAACTCAAGTTATTTACTAATCAATGCCCTCAGATCCGCACCGTCCGTTTGATTTTCAAAAGTGAGGCACCAAATTAAAGGGCTTAGGGTGTGGATGTTCAAGAAGGTTTTACTTTTTCGAAAAAAGTTGCCACCTGTTAAGAAATTAGGCTCAAATTAATTAAAAAGTTAAATCAATTATTAAATTTGGGTATCAATCGAAATGGTTCTGAAAAGGCTTTATAACTTAACTACGTATAGGAGGGTTGCTACATGTTAATAAAAATGTAATTCAATTTTAGTTAAAGGAATTTGGTAAGTGAATAAGGTATCGCTATATGGGTGTTATACAAAAAAGGTTTAAGTAAATAGTAGTTTGGAAATATTTTGAATAGGGTTGCCACCTATTTGATAAGTCTAATTGAAGTATTTTATACCCAAGTTATATGAAATATTAATGATTGATGTCAAATGAGAGTGCTTCAAGAAATTATTGGGGATTCATAACGGTGTCCTAAGTATCGTATTGTTGTATGTCGTAAACGTTAAAAGCATAAATAAATTTTTAGAGAACTTGAAACCACAACCAACTATTTTTTAACACTGCAAAAACTCAAAATATGACTTTGATGGCACTTTGCGAACCCCTTAATATATTTTTTAGGCGTTTAAAGTTTACGACATACAACAATACGACACTTACGACACCATTGCGAATACCCCAAATTAGTTTGACAATTTAGAATATTTTTGATATATTTGAGGGTTGCCCCTGTTTAAAGGGCTAAACTAAAGTTATTTAATAAGTTAAATGAATTACTAACCGATGGATATCAATGGAAATGGGTTTAAAATCATTTATTTAAGAACTATATTTAGGATGATCGCTACGTGTTTGAAAAATAAATTCCCACTTAATTCATCAGTTACTTGAAATATTTATAATAATGTTAGACGAAAAATATTTAAGGAAATTTTGGTTCAAAAATAATTTTTAAGAGGGTTGCCGCCTGTTTCGAAAGTGGTATTTTGTTTAATTATACATAAGTTACATGAAATTTTGAAATATGGTTATCAAAAGAAATTTTTAAGTTGAACATTTGGATTTTTTTTGGTGAAAAAATTAAGCTCAAATTATTTAATAAGTTAAATGGATTGTCAAAAAAGATGGAAATCAATCGAAATGGGTTTGAAAATAATTTATTTCTAAACTGTATTTGGGAGAGTTGGCTTTGAAAATAATTTATTTCTAAACTGTATTTAGGAGAGTTGCCATGTGCTTAAATAATTAAATTTAACTTAATTCATCAGTTAATTGAAATATATATAACAATGCTAGGCGAAAGATTTTAGTTTGAAGATATTATTAAAGGGGTTGCCACCTGTTTGAAAAGTCGATGTTTTTTACTTATACGAAAGATACATAAATGAGTTATCGAAATATTAGTG